>NW_026705964.1:112500-348596 GCF_029867415.1 Vicia villosa | reverse complement strand
AACACAAACCAAAGAGTAACTCGAGTTTCCCTTGCTTTAGGGATTTCCTCGAAACACTCAAAATCTCTCTCTCATCTCTTTTCTTAAGGGCACCGTTATTTCCGCTCCATTGCATCCTAGGTCGATCCCTTATGCAAGAGCGCGAACGTTAACTCCGCCCAACTAAAAAACACAAAAACAAACAGAAAATCTTTAGCTGAACTACGGCGCTCTGATTCCTGAAAAGGATACGTAGGCATCAAGTCGCGGGGCTTGAACGAGCACACTTGTAAATAATTCCTTTTTTTCCCCGTATTTCTTTTGCATTCATTCGCATATAGACATAGACATAGTACACACCCTTTAGATAGAAACAAACATAGGTGGATACCATCAAGTACGATGGGCGTGAGGGGTGCTAATACCTTCCCCTTGCGTAACCGACTCCCGTACCTTGATTCTCTGGTCGCAAGACCCTATTCCTTCCTTTGTTAGGTTTTCTGATATTCCTTTCCCTTATGGGATAAATATATTGGTGGCGACTCTGTTCATTTTTCACGAGCGTGCGACAACTGGCGACTCTGCTGGGGATGTTGCTAGACCTATTGCGGGTCCATTCTTAGCGAGTCGATCCTAGCCTGCGTTTGTTTGTTTATTTACTGGGTGTTTACTTGTTTTATGTCTATACCTTGTATATATGTTTGCATGCTTATTCTTTGCCTGCATATCATGTTTACTTCTGTTTGCACATCATGCATATGGATTATATTTCGTGTTCCCTGGGGTCTTCTGTTCTGTTTTGCAGGTGGGGGGTTTGTATGAGGTAAAAGGCCCACTACCCAGGCCAGTGACACATAGGGTTAGCGTAGCTGCTCATGTTGACTCCCGTGGCCCTTGCTACGATCGAGTTCAACATGGGGTACCACAACTAGGCGAGGTTCTTTCATGGAACACTGTGTCTGGCACGCTTGTTGCCTCAAACACTTTGTACCCCATGGGAATTGTAGACCCTAGTGACCATTAGGGACCACTTGTCCGTGTCTAGAATTCATACCCGTGAGATTGGGGTGGGACAGGAAACCTTGGCTCCTACATACCATTGCTTCTTCATATTTGAGGTCGGGCCTTTATTTGGTCCGTTCTCATGGCGCTTGATATCCTGGTATTCAAAAAGGCGTCGAACCTTTGATCCTGTGACATTCGGCCTGTGCAGAGGTTTCACATCAGTTATTCAGAGGATTGTGCGGTGGTTACTAAGATTATATGGACCTTGATCCCATGCTTTTGCATTGCATAACATCATTGCTTTATCCACTTCACTTGTGGGGGATCCTAAAGTCTATTTCCAAAAAAAAAAAAGGGGAACAAAAGGAAAAAGAAAAGAAAAGATATTCTATAAAAAAGAAAGCTTTTGTTTCAAAAAGGATAAAAGAAAGAATGTGTGAAAAGACTTTAGGATTCCTCGGAAATGAAACATTGCCTTCATATCATCATACATTTCATGGTTCCGCATAAGAAGCTAATTGGGGTCCCTTTCAATCCAGATTTCCGCTTCAAATTTGACTTCCCTACATGATAACACGATTTTATATCGTATATTTAGCTTGAAATCCATAGATATTTATAGCATTTTCCATTTATTATGTTAATTTATTATGATATTACGCGAGTATTTGCTTTGTTTCAGGTTTTACACTTCAATTACGACTATTTGCGAAAAGGAAAGAAAATAGAGCTTAAATGACTGATATTTATGCCTAAAAGACGAAAAAGGAGTGCTGAAGCGAAAGAGGGGTGCAATTAGGACCCAAAAGGCCCAAAAGAGATATTCAGCCCACCATGGAACCAAAGGCGCGTGGCCCAAACCTGCCCAGCAAGTGGAGACGCACGTCTCCACGTCCTCTATGCCACGTCAGCAAAGGGAGACGCACGTCTCCATGTTCCTACATCTTCTCCACTTGAGACGCACGTCTCAAGTCAGTCAAGCTGCCTCCTGAAGAAACGGAGACGCACGTCTCCACGCCCAGTCTGCAAAAAGTTCCTCTTTTCACGCAACGTCACAGCAAAACCTCTCCTATAAATAGGACCTGCTATCTCACTTCCAAAGGGTCCGATTTCCTGCCAACGAAGTGCTGCCGAAATTGTACCGCGAACCGCTTTTCTTTATTCTGCTTTCATTCAACCGTTTATTTTCTCACAACGATTTCTACACTGGAAATTGTTGTGAACTTTTCGTAGATCTAGCCTTACGTTAGATTTATCGTTTTATTTCCTTGTTTTTATTTTCTGCCATTTAAATTCCGAAGAACGATCCAGCCAACCTGTGGTGGAAGTTCAGTACTTGAAGATCCAGTTACCATTTATTTAATTCAGGTTTTTATTTACCGCCTTATTTATATTTGTTTGCATGATATATTATATGCCATTTAATATGCTTATTATTATGAACCGAACCGATTTATGCATGTTTAATCGTATTAATATGTCTGGCTAAATTACTAAAGGTGTCGGTATGTAAAGTAAGTTAACCGTAGGGATCCGAAATAAATTGGCTTAATTATGTTTTATTAATTATCACTTATTTTTGGTTTATATGTCTAATTTAATTAGTAAGTCTTAAAACCAATAGAGCGAAAGTTTGAGGGGTTAGGACGGTCAAAGGTTAAAATCAATAGAGCGAAAGTTTGAGATCTTTAACCAGATAGTAGACATAGGACATTAGTTTTAAGGATGGCGAAAGCGTATTAAAACTAATTGGAACTTATTTATTTTCAAAAATTGTTTTTACACTCGAGCGGGATGGCGAAAGCGTACGTTAGGGTTATTAGCTTGCTCCGAGTCAACAGAGCGAAAGTTTGAGATTAGGAGATTTAAATAGATAACAACCTCGTAAAATAGGCATTTTATTAATTACATTGTTTCCAAAAAGCTCTTCTAAAATCTAATGGGATGGCGAAAGCGTACATTAGGATTAGGATAGTAGTCTGAATCAACAGAGCGAAAGTTTGAGACGAGGATTTTTAATCAATGGAATTAGTAAAGATTTTTAATTTAATTATGCAAAAGCCAATGGACCTTCGGATTACCTTTAGTTAAACGAAATACATACTGATACCTGTCTTTTATTATTATTCTTTATTTTCTCACAATCACTTTCCCTTAGGAACAATCGAAATTTTAGTACTCCTAGCTTTACATAGTTACCTTAGATAACGGTAGATCGATTCATAGTCCCTGTGGATTCGATATCTTTTAAAACTACACGACACGACTGTGCACTTGCAGTTATCAGATTTATAGACACGTAAAGTCGCGATCAAGTTTTTGGCGCCATTGCCGGGGACTATTTAAGTCGATATCGTAACTCACTGTTACATCGTAGAGACTAGGACAATTCTTCCCTTTCTTTCTGAACGATTGTATGCCAAATACTCGTTCACAAGGAGGAGATTTAATACAACGAATTAACGAGATCGAACGTTTCATTAACGTCAAACGTCGAGCTCGCAATCTTCCCGAAGTAGCAGAAATTCCGATTAATCAGGAATTGATTTTTACTGATCAAATTAATCAAATCACCCCGAAGTTAGAGATGGCTGCTATTCGTCCTCTTAGAGACTATGCCGCTCCTTCGCGCGCTGAACCGCATTCGAGTATCGCACCACCTGCGATTGAGGCAAACAATTTCGAACTCAAACCTTCGTTGGTCCAAGCTGTTCAACAGAATCAATTCTCTGGAAGCCCTGTAGACGACCCCAATCTCCATTTATCTGTGTTCGTGCAATACGCCGACACTATCAAAGCCAACAACGATAGTTCCGAAGCTATTCGATTACGCCTTTTCCCTTTCTCCTTGAGAGATAGAGCGAGAGCGTGGCTTCAATCCCTGCCTTCCAATTCCATAACTACGTGGGACGAATTGAAAAGAGTATTCTTAGCGAGATACTTTCCGCCTAGCAAAACTGCTATGCTTAGAGGTCAAATCAACAGATTTACCCAGAAAGATAACGAATCACTCTTCGAAGCTTGGGAACGTTACAAGGACATGCTTAGAATATGCCCTCATCATGGACTCGAACCATGGCTGATCATCCATACTTTCTATGGTGGTCTCTTATATAACACTAAAATGACTATAGATGCCGCTGCTGGCGGAGCATTAATGGACAAACCCCATGATGAAGCATACAAACTCATAGAGAACATGGCACAAAACCATTACCAATGGGGTGGAGAATGAGCCGCTCTAGAGAAAGCCCAAACCAAAGGAGGAATGTACGAAATAAGTGGTATAGACCGCGTTAACGCTAAAGTAGACGCTTTAACTCAAAAGATCGAGAACTTAACCATCACTCCTTCAGCCACCGCTGCCGCTGTAACACCTAACTGCGAGATTTGTGGATTGACTGGACATGTAGTTGCTGAATGCCAACTCTTGACTGGAGTCCCATCTGATCAAGTAAATTACGCTCAAGGAAACCCTTATTCTAACACGTACAACCCTGGATGGAAAAACCACCCGAACTTTTCTTATAAGAACAACAATGCGTTGTACGCGCCTGGACAAGCACCTGCTGTACCACCTGGCTACCAAAAAGCGCCTGTAGCTGCTCAAAACACCCCTAGGAAGTCAAATCTAGAAATCATGATGGAGAACTTCATAGCTTCCCAACAACAAACCAATAAGGACTTCTTGAATCAAAACATCCACAATAGCGAGCAACTAAAACAACTATCGAACAAAGTAGATGCTTTAGCTACGCATAACAAAATGTTAGAAACTCAAATCTCACAAGTAGCTCAACAACAAGCACCTACTGCTGCCCCTGCTGGCACGTTTCCTGCTCAACCTCAACCCAATCCTAAAGGACATGCGAACGCGATAACACTACGAAGTGGAACGAATTACGATGGACCCATAGATCCTAGAACTCAAAACGTACCCATGTCACAACAAGAGCCAAAGGAAACCCAAAAGAAAACAACTGACGAACAAACTGCTAAGACTGATGAGAACAATAACGAAGTGGAACCCGAAAAAGAGAAACCTTATGTTCCACCACCACCTTATAAGCCACCAATTCCTTACCCTCAGAGATTAGCTAAATCAAAAACCGAAGCGCAATTTAAAAGATTTGTAGAACTTCTGAAGCAATTAAACATAACCATACCGTTCACAGAAGCCATAACTGAGATGCCTTCGTACGCTAAGTTCTTAAAAGAAATCTTATCAAACAAAAAGAAACTCGAGGATAACGAAACTATAACGCTTACCGCTGAATGTAGCGCTATCATCCAAAATAACACGCCTCCAAAACTGAAAGACCCTGGTAGTTTCTCTATACCCTGCGTAATTGGAAAAACCATCATAGAGAAAGCCTTGTGCGACTTAGGAGCTAGTGTTAGTTTGATGCCTCTTTCGACCTGTAAGAAACTCAATCTAGGTGAGCTTAAAGCAACGAGAATGTCTCTTCAACTAGCTGACCGTTCAGTTAAATACCCTGTAGGAATGTTAGAGAATATCCCTGTTCGTGTAGGTCAATTCTACATCCCAACTGACTTCATCATTATGGATATCCAAGAAGATTCTAACATCCCGATCATATTAGGAAGACCATTTTTAGCAACCGCTGGTGCAATTATAGATGTAAAGCGAGGAAAGCTTACTTTCGAAGTAGGAGAAGAGAAAATAGAATTTATACTTTCCCAATTCCTAAAAGCACCTTCTATAATTGACACATGCTGTTCTGCTGACATAATCGACGAGTGTGTCAAGGAAATAAAATCCGAACCAAATAAGGAAACCGAAATCCTAAGAATTCCTATGCCGCCAATTCTTGAAGATGACAACTGGCGTGAGGAATATCAAGATAACCACCTGAGTGAATGCTTAGCCTTAACTCCCGATCCTATACCTGGACCTAAGAAACCTGCTATAGAGCTGAAGACACTTCCTACCGATCTTAGATACGAATTTCTAGACAAAGAACTAAACCGACCAGTTATAGTGAACGCCAACTTAGGACGAACCGAGACTGAAAAATTACTTAATGTCCTAAGAAAATACCCTACCGCTTTAGGATATAACATATCAGATCTGAAAGGTATAAGCCCTTCTCTGTGTATGCACCGCATTATGCTCGAAGACGATAGTAAAACCTCTAGGGAACATCAAAGGCGAATAAATCCTATTATGAGCGATGTGGTTAAAAAGGAAATCCAAAAACTGCTAGAAGCTGGAATAATATATCCTATATCCGATAGTAAATGGGTTAGCCCTGTTCACGTCGTACCAAAGAAAGGAGGAGTCACTGTAATCACTAATGCAAAAGGAGAATCTGTAGCACAACGTACCCAAACTGGATGGAGAATGTGCATTGACTATAGGAAGCTAAACAAAGTTACTCGAAAAGACCATTTCCCTTTACCTTTCATAGATCAAATGCTCGAACGCTTAGCTAAACACTCGCATTTCTGTTATCTGGATGGATACTCCGGATTTTTCCAAATTCCTATCCACCCTGACGACCAAGAGAAGACCACATTCACCTGTCCTTATGGTACATTCGCTTATAGACGAATGCCTTTTGGACTCTGCAATGCACCCGCGACCTTCCAAAGATGCATGATGGCAATATTTGCCGACTTCCTAGATGGAATAATGGAGGTCTTTATGGACGACTTCTCTGTCTGTGGAGGAAGTTTTGAAACATGTTTAGAAAACCTTGAAATGGTGCTTAAACGATGCGTAAGCGTAAACCTAGTCCTTAATTGGGAAAAATGTCATTTCATGGTTCGACAAGGAATTGTACTTGGACACATCGTATCCGATAGAGGAATCGAAGTTGATAAAGCAAAAATCGAAATTATCGAAAACCTTCAACCTCCCAAAACCGTTAGAGAAATAAGAAGTTTTCTGGGACACGCTGGTTTTTACCGACGCTTCATTAAGGATTTCTCTAAAATAACCAAACCCTTAACTGAACTACTTATGAAAGACGCCGAATTTATTTTCACCGATAAATGCACTGAAGCATTTCAAACGCTTAAACGAGCATTAATCTCTGCGCCAATTATGCAACCTCCCGACTGGAATGAGCCTTTCGAAATAATGTGTGACGCAAGTGATTATGCTGTAGGAGCCGTTCTAGGACAAAGAAAGGATAAGAAACTACATGTCATATATTATGCGAGTAGAACCCTAGACGAAGCTCAGATGAATTATGCCACGACAGAAAAAGAATTATTAGCTGTCGTATTTGCATTAGACAAATTCTGTTCTTACCTGGTAGGAGCCAAAATAATCATATACACTGACCACGCCGCCATTAGGTACCTCCTAACTAAAAAGGACGCCAAACCAAGACTTTTGAAATGGATCTTGTTACTACAAGAGTTCGACCTGGAAATTAAAGATAAAAAAGGCACTGAAAATGTCGTAGCAGATCACCTCTCTCGATTGGAAAATCTGAAACCCGAACAAGTACCAATTGACGATGATTTCCCTTATGAAAGACTCATCGCCCAATTAGAAGCAAATGAATTCGAACCGTACCGTCCAAACTCTGAAACCAACAAATTAGCAGAAATAGCTTTAGCCCGATCTGACGCACCTTGGTATGCAGATTTCGTAAACTACCTAGCTGCTGGTGTGCTTCCTCCTGATCTAAGTTACCAACAGAAGAAGAAATTCTTCCATGACCTAAAACATTACTATTGGGACGACCCACTCCTGTTCAAAAGAGGCCCCGATGGAATCTTTAGACGTTGTGTACCCGAGGAAGAGATAAGAAGCATAATAACACACTGCCATTCTGCACCGTGTGGAGGACACCATAGCACATCTAGAACCTGCGCCAAAATCCTTCAATCTGGACTCTTCTGGCCCAACCTGTGGAAAGACGTTTATTTTGCTGTACTAAGCTGTGATAGATGCCAACGAACTGGAAACATTTCAAGACGCGATGAAATGCCTCAAAAAGGCATTCTAGAAGTAGAAATATTTGACGTCTGGGGAATAGACTTCATGGGACCGTTTCCGTCGTCGTTTGGAAATCAATATATACTCGTAGCCGTCGATTACGTTTCAAAATGGATAGAAGCTATTGCTTCTCCTACAAACGATACACGAGTAGTTATCAAACTTTTCAAAAACGTCATCTTTCCTAGGTTCGGTGTGCCAAGATTGGTAATTAGCGATGGTGGTTCCCATTTCATTTCAAGAATACTTGAGAAACTCCTTCGAAAATATGGAGTGAATCATCGAATAGCCACACCATACCATCCACAAACAAGCGGACAAGTAGAAGTATCTAACCGCGAAATAAAACAAATATTGGAGAAAACTGTTGCTATATATCTAGGAAAGATTGGTCAACCAAGCTAAATGAAGCTTTATGGGCTTATAGAACAGCTTTCAAAACTCCAATAGGAACTACCCCATTCAAACTCGTTTATGGAAAATCATGCCACCTACCGGTAGAGTTAGAACATAAAGCCTATTGGGCCATTAAGAACTTAAACCTAAACTACACTGCCGCTGGTGAGAAACGACTTCTAGACATAAACGAATTAGAAGAACTTAGACAAGACGCTTACGAAAACGCCAAAATCTATAAAGAGCGAACGAAAAAATGGCACGACAAGCGTATATCTAGGAAAAATTTTAGCATAGGCAATAAAGTACTTTTATTTAATTCTAGACTAAAATTATTTCCTGGTAAGTTACGATCTAGATGGTCTGGCCCTTTCGAAATAACTAACATATTTCCAAGTGGAGCGATAGAAATCAAAGGAGAAACCGTCAAACCTTTTGTCGTAAATGGGCAACGTCTTAAGTACTACCATCATCTCGAATACGATGAAAACATCGAAGTTTTTAAACTTGACGAACTGCCCGCTCTTTCGAAAAAATAGCTTTCTATTTTAAAATCGTCGAGCTTACGACATTAAACAAAGCGCTTGGTGGGAGACAACCCACATTTATTTATTCTTTTTATTTTTATTTTATTTTATTTTTAAAATTTTAACCTTTAATTTTCATTTAATTATTCTATTTTTAATTATTCTAAATTTTAATTTTCTTATTTTTTTCATACATCTTATAATAATTATTATAATTATAGCTGCTATCTTAATTCGAGAAAATACTTCCTTTTTATAATTATAATTATTATTATAACTTGTTTTATTTAATTTTATTTTTAAAAAATGAACACTAGCCTAGTTCTAACTTAATCTTAATATTTTCAGCTTCTAGGTTTTTCATTTAACTACTAACTACGATGCAAGAAGTTGATAATATGGAAGTTGTGTTCCGTGGTAGAGGACAAGAAGCAAGATTTAACAAGCTGGCTAAAAGACACATGGATTTGACTTGCTATCCTCACCAACCAACTATGGTGAAACTTGGTATCGAAGAAAGCGTCCTGCACCTGCTTAACCAAATTGGTTGGACTGGTTCTCACTTGTTCCGCAAGTTTAGCACTTACCGGAAGCTCACTCTGGAATTCTTGAGCTCCCTGACCTATCTTCCAAACTGTGGACAAGGGCTGAGAAAAGGAGTTATTCTCTTTAGACTCTTTGGTATGGAGTTTAATTTCTGCATCCGAGATTTTGCTGAAATGTTAGAACTACCTCATGGATCAGATGCATACACCAAAGTAGCTGAAGACAATCTTGCTTACTGGGAGTTGGAAAAATACTGGGGCAAGATCACTGGAAACGACAACCCTGAAGAGAATGAATTTCAATCTGAGAACATCCACAATCCTGCTTTCCGCTACTTTCACAAGATCCTTGCTCACTATATTTTTGGAAAGCCTGAGAATGTCACTGAAGTTACTAGAGAAGAGTTATTCATCATGTTCTGCTCCTCTCAGAATCGCCCGGTCAATGCCATCGCATTCATGCTAACAAACTTCGAGCGCATCACGCAAGACGAAGTTTCACCCATTAGGATCGGCGGATTTGTCACTATGATTGCTAATGCCATAGGAATGAGAGTGCCTTTGCTTAGATTGACACCTTATGGTACCCATACCTCTATGGACATCAATTTCTGCTTTAATCGAGGTATCATCGGTAACCTTGGACCTAATCGGTTTGAATTGCTCATTGATAACAAAGTTTGGTATCAGTTCACCTTACCGAATCCTAGGACGAGTGTGCACAACCCTGCCAACTGGCTTTACTATGGTCAGATTCCTGAGAGAGAGCCATCACCTGAAACTCCTCAAGCTTATGAACATTTTGATGAGGAAATGCCTGCATCTGAATCTGAACCTGAAACACCTCCTGGTTACTATGAACCTAATCCTGAAGATGAACCCATTCCTGATTATGAACCTCTTCCTGTTGATGAACCTATATCTGAGTATGAGCCTGAAACTCGTTCTGAAGATTCCGTTGATGATTACACTGTTGATATGACTGATGTCGAGCTCGAGCAACAACAACCCGCTACATCTACCGCATCGGTGAATCAAAGAATGCCTAATCTGAATACGCACGAGCAAGCCATCACTGCGCTACAACAAGATGTCCAACATGTGCACAACGAGCTACACACTTTGCAAATGCAGTTCTTCGATTTTATCGACACCGTAAATGCTCAGTTCGACGAAGTTTTCAAACACATTTAGTCTAATGAGCACAACAATAGACGTGGCTAGATGTTACCGTATTAGACTATTAGATTTTATTTCTAGTTTTAGTAATTTCTATTCCTAGTTTAGATTTTCATTTTTCTGCACTTTTACTTTCTGCTTCTGTTAACACTCAGTACTGGTTTAATATTAAATGCAAAATTCTTTTGATTACTGCTACTGTGTTATATTACACTGCTATTGACTGCTATATATACTTGCCTGGTTATCATTTTTTGCTGTTAATAGTATTAAAATTCGACACTGTTCTGAACTGATGGACAATTTATGGTATCTGTCAGCACTGTCTGGTCACTTGCATGCGTGACCCACTTGCCTGCAACAGGAGACGCCCGTCTCCATCTGTGTGGGACCAGCTGACAAGAATCAGGGGACAGGAGACGCACGTCTCCATGCTCTGCCCCAGCAGACTGACTGCCTGAGACGCACGTCTCCCAAGGCCAGCAGTCTGCATTTGACCACGCAGACCATTTTTCTTTCCCTCTTGAATTTTGAATTTGAATTTCAAAATTCACTCTTCCTCATTCTTCCCCTATTTATTCCATTTAAACTCCATAAACCTCATTCATCCTCCATCATTCACCTCTTAAACTCCATTCATTTCCCACTTCTCTATTCTATTCAAACTTCAAACACCACCATTAATCCATTTTAATTCTCCATTAACCACACCATTTTCAAACCTCACTATAAAACCACACCACCACCACTCTTCTTCTTCACAACCTTCATACCATTCTCTATTTTTCTACACTACATTTCTATTTTTCATTTCCATACTCACCATGCCTCCACGTTCATTCATCCGTAGTGAGCGTCCCGAGCGACCACCTCCCGACCTTTCAAACATTATCTTCCGAGATGATGACAATGATGCTCAACGAACAAAATATGTCGCCTTCTACGAACGTTCGGTTGTTCCCACAAAATTTGTGAACACCGAGTGTCTAGAAACTCTGGGTCTCATTGATGGTGTTACCCGTTTGCTCACTAAATCTAGCCTCCACCATCTTTGTACCGAACCCGTACCTACTTATGAGCCGCTCGTCTTAGAATTTTTGAGTTCTTTCAACTACGACACTCCCTCTAATCAACCACTCTCAACCGGTAGCATCCAATTTCGGATGTTCAACCGTGAATATGCTCTAGATCAAGATGTCGTAGCTTCATATTTGCATTTTAATCATGCACCAATTGCTCACCGCTCAATCTTTCAAGAACTCAATGGTCGATCTTGGGAGGATCTCGCTTTTGAATTTTGGTTCCATCTCACTGGAGAAAATCCTACCGGTTGGAGAGCTCTCCATGCTTCTCACATTCAAAACCCCGCTATACGTTATTTTCAACGTGTCTTGGGGCATACTATTTTTGCGAGATCTAACAACCACAAGGTAAACCAAAATGAATTATTTTTCCTTTACTGTGTGCTTAACAATATCCGTTTCAATGCCGCACCGTTTATGTTCCAACACATCCAAGGTTTAGTCAACGCCCCCGCTACAAATCCATTCTTGCTTGGCGGCATTATTACTTCCTTGGCCTGTGCTTTAGGTCTTGGTGACGAGCTCCTCTCACTCTCACATCTCATGAAGCCCGCTCAGTCACTAGATCTAACCTACTGCCGTGACTCCCACTTGGTTTCACCCCGCCATGATGGCCGATACACTTTGGTCGTCAACAAAGTTCCTATTCCTTATGTCATCCTTCCATGCCCTGAAAGAATCAACATCCGTTATGTTCAACGTTGGAGGCTTATTGAAGACAACCCTCAAGATGACCAACAAGAACATCCTAATGAACCTATGGATGCAAATGAAGAAGAACTCAACCAAGGGCAAGCTGATGTCAACCAACCTCCTCCAAACAACCCTCCGCCTATCACTCTTGAAACCATGTATGCTGCTATTCAACGCCAAGATCAACTCGTTCAAGCTATGCAGACAAACCAAACTGAAACAATTAGGCTCATCCGAGAGATGCAACAGGAGCACCGTGACTATGCTATTAGGAACGAAAGTCAATACACTGAAATTGCTACATATTTGCATGATCTTGACATTCGTGTGAATGACTCTCCTCCTGATAGACGTCGCCGTGTTCGTACAAGAGGCGCGAGCAGTTCTCGAAACCGCAACAACGAGGAGTAGTTCTTATGCACTGAGGACATTGCATCATCTAAGTCTGGGGGAGTCGTATTATTTCTATTTCCTTTAGTTTTATTTTTCCCTTCAGTTATTTCCCTTCCTTGTAATGTTTTTCTAATTCAATAAAGAATATTTATGGAATTTAAGTCTTATATGTATAATTCCGTAGTTATTTCAATTTCTTCCATTTTCTAGAGCCATAACAAAAATTTTTGCTCCTAAACGATAAACGCAAACCCCACACGTTCGAGAAATACAAAGCTACTCAAACACTCAACGCATTGAAACTGAATATAGTCAATATCCTTATTGTCCCAACACTCTAAAACCCCCAAGTATGCGTAACCGATTTGAATACCCGTTATACCAAAACCATCGACTTTAAGTTTTGAAATAACCCTTAGTAGTTTATTCTAGCAGTCGGCACCGTCTTAGATACAAACTACGCAGAGAGTCGATGAATATAAGTGTATGATCCTCATAATAATAATTATGTGCTTAACCATAAGAAGAAATGTGCCTACTAAGTAAGGTGATCCTCACAAGATCATTTAACCTAACGGTCGCAAATCTCAAATACAAAGAATTTAAAAACTCATTGTCGATTGGTTCAGAAGTCGTCTGGTACTGAACTTGGTAGGAAGGACTATTGTCCGATTCCCCACAATCTACAAGTGAGTGCCAAGGAGTATACCACATATTGTGCCAGAACTCCATGAGAAGGATCATAGTCACTAACCGACTACTCTGCTATGTGCGTGTCAAGATAATGGGCTTAATGTGATTGCGCGCGAAAGAAAAGGGTGAAACATGATGACGAGTCAAAAAGGTCGAGCTATAATGGCATGATTCGGATTGGTATGTATACTGGGAGTTATTTAGTGTTGTTACTATAAGTTTATTGCTAGAATCATTATCATTATTTTCAAATAAGAACACTATGTAGCTGAGTATGACCAACGACGTGGTGGAAGTGTGTTTCATTTATCTTTATCTTATTATTTTGCTTGAGGACAAGCAAAGGTTCAAGTCTGGGGGAATTTGATAACACGATTTTATATCGTATATTTAGCTTGAAATCCATAGATATTTATAGCATTTTCCATTTATTATGTTAATTTATTATGATATTACGCGAGTATTTGCTTTGTTTCAGGTTTTACACTTCAATTACGACTATTTGCGAAAAGGAAAGAAAATAGAGCTTAAATGACTGATATTTATGCCTAAAAGACGAAAAAGGAGTGCTGAAGCGAAAGAGGGGTGCAATTAGGACCCAAAAGGCCCAAAAGAGATATTCAGCCCACCATGGAACCAAAGGCGCGTGGCCCAAACCTGCCCAGCAAGTGGAGACGCACGTCTCCACGTCCTCTATGCCACGTCAGCAAAGGGAGACGCACGTCTCCATGTTCCTACATCTTCTCCACTTGAGACGCACGTCTCAAGTCAGTCAAGCTGCCTCCTGAAGAAACGGAGACGCACGTCTCCACGCCCAGTCTGCAAAAAGTTCCTCTTTTCACGCAACGTCACAGCAAAACCTCTCCTATAAATAGGACCTGCTATCTCACTTCCAAAGGGTCCGATTTCCTGCCAACGAAGTGCTGCCGAAATTGTACCGCGAACCGCTTTTCTTTATTCTGCTTTCATTCAACCGTTTATTTTCTCACAACGATTTCTACACTGGAAATTGTTGTGAACTTTTCGTAGATCTAGCCTTACGTTAGATTTATCGTTTTATTTCCTTGTTTTTATTTTCTGCCATTTAAATTCCGAAGAACGATCCAGCCAACCTGTGGTGGAAGTTCAGTACTTGAAGATCCAGTTACCATTTATTTAATTCAGGTTTTTATTTACCGCCTTATTTATATTTGTTTGCATGATATATTATATGCCATTTAATATGCTTATTATTATGAACCGAACCGATTTATGCATGTTTAATCGTATTAATATGTCTGGCTAAATTACTAAAGGTGTCGGTATGTAAAGTAAGTTAACCGTAGGGATCCGAAATAAATTGGCTTAATTATGTTTTATTAATTATCACTTATTTTTGGTTTATATGTCTAATTTAATTAGTAAGTCTTAAAACCAATAGAGCGAAAGTTTGAGGGGTTAGGACGGTCAAAGGTTAAAATCAATAGAGCGAAAGTTTGAGATCTTTAACCAGATAGTAGACATAGGACATTAGTTTTAAGGATGGCGAAAGCGTATTAAAACTAATTGGAACTTATTTATTTTCAAAAATTGTTTTTACACTCGAGCGGGATGGCGAAAGCGTACGTTAGGGTTATTAGCTTGCTCCGAGTCAACAGAGCGAAAGTTTGAGATTAGGAGATTTAAATAGATAACAACCTCGTAAAATAGGCATTTTATTAATTACATTGTTTCCAAAAAGCTCTTCTAAAATCTAATGGGATGGCGAAAGCGTACATTAGGATTAGGATAGTAGTCTGAATCAACAGAGCGAAAGTTTGAGACGAGGATTTTTAATCAATGGAATTAGTAAAGATTTTTAATTTAATTATGCAAAAGCCAATGGACCTTCGGATTACCTTTAGTTAAACGAAATACATACTGATACCTGTCTTTTATTATTATTCTTTATTTTCTCACAATCACTTTCCCTTAGGAACAATCGAAATTTTAGTACTCCTAGCTTTACATAGTAACCTTAGATAACGGTAGATCGATTCATAGTCCCTGTGGATTCGATATCTTTTAAAACTACACGACACGACTGTGCACTTGCAGTTATCAGATTTATAGACACGTAAAGTCGCGATCACTACATCTGTAGCATACGAGGATTAATCATAAGAGAATCATGGACCGTCTTGAGCAGAATCAGGTTGAGCTTCGTAAGGACTTGGATACTATGGGGGAAAGGATGACCCAACTCTTTGAGACTCTCCATGTTGTTGTTCAAGGGCAAGAAGAGCTAAGACAGAGTGTTGCTAAATTGGCTAATAGTACTCCGACTACTGTTGCTAATGGAGGATCAAAACCTGTGCCCGTGGAAGTTCCAAATAAGGAGGATTCACATCATGAGAACGATTCTGAACTCGAAGCTTTCAAGTTCCCAATTGAGGAAAATGAGAGGAAATTTCATCTCTTGGAAGAAAGATTGAAGGCTTTAGAAGGTCGAAGCTCCTCAGGATTAAATGCTATTGATTTGTGCCTAGTGCCTGATATCAAGATTCCTGCTAAGTTCAAGGTTCCCAGTTTTGAGAAATACAAGGGTACCACTTGTCCGATGAGTCACATCAAGGCATTTTGCAACAAGATGGCTCCGTATGCAGAAAATGATAAGCTTCTAATGCACTTCTTTCAGGATAGCCTAAGTGGGGCAGTCGTAATCACCCCCAACGAATCAAAGATAATGCGAGGTCACACGACTTGTTCACAAATTACAAAAAAAAAAATGGCGAAAAAATAATGAAAATAAAAAAGGATGAAAAGAAAAATGGCAAAAGAAGCATAAAAAAAGACGATGAAATTGCCAAGCAAGAACAAAGTCGTGTGACAATGAATCAGAAGAATAAAAGGTGAGCGACCGCCATGTCCAAAGAACCTTATTGATTCCTCAACCATTTCAAATTCCTTGTGAGGGATGAACACTCGTGTCGAGTTAACTGAACATAGGAATGGAGAACATCACGAAGGGGGTGGGTACAAATAATTTTGAGCCTAAAAAACCTTTGTTTTCTAAAAACCGTCAACCCGGCCAAATTACAACCCTTAAAAGTCCTAATTGAAGTAGGGTTTATTTTGAAAGCACACTCCGATGAGATAGCGTTTAACTGACTCCCAATGAAGCGAGACTCATATCCATGTTGGTATCGTACGTTTGCTTTATCTTCCATATGCAAAAAATCGAGGTTGTGTCAACTAGTGATTCAGTCACAAAAGGTCGCAACCACATTTCATAAAAAGTTTTACAACTTCAAGACTAACATAGGCTTTGCATTAGAAATATCGTTCTTAGAATTAACATTCTTTTGCATGCAAAATATGTGCTTAACATCAAGGAAATTTTCAAGGATGAGAATCAGTGAGCAACTTGATCATATCAAAATATAAGAGACTTGAGAACTCCGAGGAGTAAAAGCTAATCATTTCAAATGTTGACCATCAAGGGGCAGATTCTCTAAAAACTCCGTTGGGCATGAACAGTTAATGCTTTCTTTGATTACCTTGAGGGGAAGAGTTTAAAGACTCCGTCGAGCGTGGTGAAGTTGTTTCCACGTTTGTTTGACTTCAAAACAAAGAAAGCTTGAGGATTCTAGTCAGATGTACCTAATCAGGGGCAATTAAGTCGAGGTTTGACCTCTCAAATTCAGCATATATGGGGAAATCATGTCGATAAATCTCTTCAAGCTTTGATCAATCTGGGGCAACCATGTCAAGGAATCTCTCTCAAAATCAACCAATCTGGGGCAGTTACGTCGAGATTTGACATTATTTCTCCTAGGAGTCGTTCCACTTCCCTAATCAAGGCTCCTTATCTGGATCTCTCATCCCCAACATGGTGAATCGAGGGAATCTCCTCAAGCTGAAAATCCTCCGAGCAGTGACACATGGTGAGAGGTCAGAAGTCATTCTACACTCTACAAGCCAACAACCAGAAGGGGCATCTTACAAGTCAAGGTCCAACATTTATTGGCACCTCCACATGGTCCTTAACATTAAGGGGATTCTCCCTGGTGTCTACCTCACTAATGCCTTTATTTGGCACTCTACATATAGCGTTCACTGCATATAACATTGCATCCTCAAAAGCGTAGCATATCCGTTAAAGCGGATCATTACGCCACAGAAAAATTCAAACATGCATATAAAGCATAAGCCAGATAGTACAAATCAGCACCCAATCAAGACGACGACACTTCCCCACATAAAAAGTTGTCCTTACAAACTCCGATTGATATCTGCTACTACATTGCAAATCTCCTAATGCCACGGTGCCGATATCTGATATCCTTAATCTCCAAAAGAAGTCTTATTTTCTCCCCAATGTGGATCAAATACAATGTCTTTCTTCGTCAGAATCGTTGTCTTCGAGGTTATTTCCCGTGTGCTGCGTGAAGATTAGAGTGTGAATGAGGGTGGGCATTCAACCCATCTCATTTTTCAATCATTTGAATAACCATACTTGGTGTGTGGCAATTCGAACGATTGCTGCTCTTGAAGAGTTATACCCCGCCTCTGGCTTGAGGGATTAATGTAATTCTTATGCTCCGCAAGCATCAACATCTCCGTAATCCTCCAATGTTTACCAATGTCTTTTGATCGAGTCTAGTCGTCACTAGTCTCTGTGATCTCTTCCCTCGTACGGAAAATTTTTTAGATCCAACCCCCGTGTTGTGTATCCTTTGCCTTCCATCCTGGCAAACCATTTCAAAACTAATTCCCAATCCCCAACCTCAGTGTTGATATTAATTCTTTCTTCCCTTGACCTCAGTGTCGATACCTTTCTTTTTCAACCTCAGTGTTGATGTCTATCCTTTTCTTGTCCAACCTCAGTGTTGATACCTATCATTCCTTCACCGACCTCTGTGTCGATGCCAATCGTCATTCCCAACCTCAGTGTTGATGTCCTCGACCTCAGTGTCGACGCCTTTCCTTTCACAACCTCAGTGTTGATGTCCCCTAACCTCAGTGTTGATATGCTCCAACCTCCGCGTTGATGTCCTCCAACCCCAGTGTTGATGTTTATCCATCTCTTTCAATTCTTGTGGATCGTAGGTCCGTTGACCTTATCCTCATCTTTTTCATTTCCTGTGGATCGTAGGTCTGTCGACCTTATCCTCATCTTTTTCATTCTTGGGGGTCGTAGGTCCGTTGATCTTACCCTAGTTTCGAGTCATGGATCGTAGGTCTGTCGACCTTATCCTTGTATTTTTCAATTCTTGTGGGTCGTAGGTCCGTTGATCTTACCCTGGTTTCGAGTCATGGATCGTAGGTCTGACGACCTTATCCTCGTCTTTTTTAATTCTCCTGAGTCTTGAGTTTGTTATTTCTCACCCCGATGTTGAGTCATAGGTCGCACAAGATCTTTTCCTTTCAGTCTTTGTTTCATACAACCACCCTATTCGAAAACCTGTATTGGCACCGTTACCACGTTACAAGCTATCACCATTCGACCACTACTCACTGTAACTTCTCCACCAGAAAAAAGAAAAAAAACAACAATTCTCTTTCCCCAGCAGATATCAAAACAAAAATAAGAATAACACTTACACCATCTTCTCTTTAGGACAAATTTTTGGTACTTCGGTATTTAATCTTCTTCTACCTCGAATGTTCGAAAGGCTAACGCCAATCTCACCTTCGAGTATAAGACGATTAAATAGGGGCAGCTGTCATACCCCAAATTTGTCCTACCCCTTTATTTCTAACTGGCTTAGGCTTTGCATTCATGTACATACTTTCCATTAGGTCATCTAACATATCATGCATTCATTAACTAAAACATCTAAAAGCATGGGATCAATGATCATGGAGCAAATTGGGATCTCACATGGGTTTGGCACAAAGTTTTATCTCTCAAAAAAAAAAGGTATCGGGTACTTATTCAAGGATTGTGGTCGGTTTAGTCTTTTGAAAGGCATGGGATAAGTGGGCTCCCCCTAGTAAGACTGGCTCATTCAAGTGTTTCTTCCACTACGAAAACACGGCTCAACAGAAAACTCAAAGAAAAAGAAGAATTCGAGAAGAAGAACAGAATAAGAGGTCGAAGAAGCAAGAACTTACACAAAGAATCTTCAGCAACTCTGCAACCTCATTGAGCAACGATTTCGATCATCACCTTCAATCTTCTCTGCGCGCGATAACTTTCATCTCCTCGCGACCAAAGCAATCAGCCACGCATCAAGATTCCACGAGGATCTTCGACTTCGCAGCGTCATTGAATCAATCTCTATTTGACTTTCGTTGCGACACCTTCTTCGATCGCCATCATCGCTATCGCAATCTCATTTGCAGCAAGAAGAGAACCGAAGAGGTGATTTGAGAACGATTGAGAGAGAGGGCTAAGATGAGAGTGTTGTTCGTCTGCGAGGATTAATGGCGGCGACAATCGATCGGAGAAGATGAGTCACCGGCGCCGTTCGTCCGTGAGAGGGAGAAGAAAAGCTCAATGGTCACAAATCAGAGTAACCCTAATCCCTTTTCTGTTTTTATTATTATTTTTTTTATTTTTCATTTTTATTTTTGTTATAAAATCTAATTCCATAAATAAGCTTGGGCTATAGTTATTAACCACATACCCACGAAGCCCATGCTGTTTTTCGTTGCAAGAAAATCAAAACACAATAAGCTGAACTTAGGCCACGATTTGCTTTCACACCCCCACCGGGCCCATGCACACTCCATTTCTCTTTTTCTGGTTTGCTACAAAATTCTGTTGGGCTTAACTCCCATGGGCCCTGCGCCCAGTTTCATGCATGCACCCCTATTTTAATTTTGCACCCCCCTGTGTACATATCTTCATATTAGTTTTAGGTTCTTTTTCATATAGTTTTGTATGCTTTTTTAGGTAGTAAAAAAATAGCAATAAAAATCAATAAAACTTTTTAACATTTTGTTAGATTTTTTAGTAATTTTTGACATTTAAATTCCTTCATAAAAATCAATAAAAAATAGTAGTATTTTTAGTCCACTTTTGTGCTATATTTTCTACTTGGTCTTTTTTATGCTCTTATGCTATTTTCAATATTCTACTTAGTGCTTTATTTTTCATGTTTCTTTTATTCCTAACCTTAGGTAGAAACCATGATAATATTAGGTAGAAATTTCCATTCATATTAGGCTAGTTTACTTAGGCTAGTTTCTTTTTCTTTTACAACCATAAAACATCTAATAAATACTTGAAATAAAATCCCCTTAAAAAATACAAAGAAAATACTTAAAACACTAATAATCAAAGTGAAAATCATTAAAAAGGGAATGGAAGCTTGGATCTCCCTTGCTTTAGGGAATCATTCGAGTGCCTGGATTTCCCTTGCTTTAGGGTTCCATTCGGGCGTAAGTTCCCAAATTCTAAAAAACACAAACCAAAGAGTAACTCGAGTTTCCCTTGCTTTAGGGATTTCCTCGAAACACTCAAAATCTCTCTCTCATCTCTTTTCTTAAGGGCACCGTTATTTCCGCTCCATTGCATCCTAGGTCGATCCCTTATGCAAGAGCGCGAACGTTAACTCCGCCCAACTAAAAAACACAAAAACAAACAGAAAATCTTTAGCTGAACTACGGCGCTCTGATTCCTGAAAAGGATACGTAGGCATCAAGTCGCGGGGCTTGAACGAGCACACTTGTAAATAATTCCTTTTTTTCCCCGTATTTCTTTTGCATTCATTCGCATATAGACATAGACATAGTACACACCCTTTAGATAGAAACAAACATAGGTGGATACCATCGAGTACGATGGGCGTGAGGGGTGTTAATACCTTCCCCTTGCGTAACCGACACCCGTACCTTGATTCTCTGGTCGCAAGACCCTGTTCCTTCCTTTGTTAGGTTTTCTGATATTCCTTTCCCTTATGGGATAAATATATTGGTGGCGACTCTGTTCATTTTTCGCGAGCGTGCGACAATGTTGAGTTAATTGAACTTAGGAGTGGAGAACATCATGAAGGGGGTGGGAACCAAATAATTTTGAGCCTAAAAATCCTTTGTTTCTGAAAACCATGAACCCGGCCAAGATACAACCCTTAAAAGTCCTAATTGAAGTAGGGTTTATTTTGGAGACGCACTCCATTGAGATAGCGTTTAACTGACTCCCAATGAAGCGTAACACATATCTATGTTGGTATTGTATGCCCGCTTTGCATTTCATTCACAAGAGGCGGCCACCTTGTCATACCCCAAATTTGTCCTACCCTTATTCTAACTGGCTTAAGCTTTGCGTTCATGTACATACATCACTTAGGTCATAAATCATACTCATGCACGCATATCATTGGTACCAATCAAAGGCTAGCAAGAGAAAACTCCATTGTAAAGAAGTTTGATCAGAGAATAAGAAAACAGAGGTAGAATCATGTGGCTCTATGTTCATTAAAGTCCTCCTGGATTGGGGCGTCTCTCTGCTTCAAATCAGGGCATTGATTGAAGAGCGCGAGCTTTGCAAACCGTCTGGTTCTTTAAATCAAGGTTTCTTTGACCAAAGTCAACCAGTTGATTTTCTGGTCAACATGTAATCAGAAGCGGCTTCTATGTGTGGAAAGCTTCTCAGGCCGACCTAGTGGAGGTGTTTGTGTGACTGGAATTGATTGGAGGAGATTTAATCAGGAATTTCATCAATAGTCGGAAAAATCAGAACAGTTGACTTTTGGGTCAAAATCAGAAGAATTGCTCAAATATTGACTTTTGGTGGAAAATCGGTCAAGAAAAGTCAAAGAATGAATAAAATCGAGAGTTTGACAAAAGTTGCCAAAAATAGAGAAAAATCAAAAATGGAAAGTTTCATACTTAGAAAAATTTTGGCCTTTAAAAGCTTGATGATCAGCCTACTTCACAGCATAATTACACGTGGCAAATGACATTTTCTGGAAAAGTTCCCAACATCAAAGTTGTTCCTCTCATGGAGGAGAACAACTTTGTAGTTGGACACTTTTTCATTTGATTCTTGGTTGAAGAGTTATTGAAGTTTTAAGTTGAAGTTTTTCATCTGAATCAAGTCATAAAGCTGGGCAAATATCTGGACACGCGTAAGCATTATGTCAAACACATGGCGTGCCATATTGGAATCAATTTCTTGAGCTATACAGATGTCCTATGAACCCAAACTTGGTATGGTTCTACTCTCCTCCGTGCCCTTTACACAATAAAACAAGAATTAATCCATTTGGATGAGTATTGAACCAAGTATGAGTCTTCAAAGTCGTGCCCTCACAAAGCTCATATCACACATTCAGTCAAGCCAGGATTCCAGGTCACGCTCGTCATTATAACGAACACGTGGTGGGCGGAGTTTGGATTTGATTTTCAGATTCCATGAGTTCCCATATTGACCAAACTTGATTCCAAATGACTCCTTGCCATGCCCTCTTTCATTTGAGACTCGGGCCACGTCAAGCAAACATGTAATGAGCAAGATATGGATCCTCAAAGTCTTGTTCTAGCGATGTCATATTTTTCCCTAAGAACAATATCCAGGCCCATGCAGCATACATACACCATCACATTACTACAAGGCCGTGCACAATACTACACTACACTCACCCTCACCTTAATTCTACACTACACTCACCCTCACCTTAATTCTCCGTGCACACTCACTCACACCATATATAAACTAAAACCCTTCACAACACACATTCACACACTCTCACTTTTTCACTTCCTCAAAAACTCTCATTTCCCTCTCTCGGTTCTCTCTTTCTACCCTCTTTCAGAAGTTGTTACAAAGTGTAACAAACTTCAACCACCACCATAACAACCTTCCTCTTCCACCTCTAACCTTCATCTTCAACCTTCCCTTTCAACCTCCATAGCCAAAGCTCATTAGCAACCTTCATCGTCACCTACCTCCTTCCGCCATCTTCCATTTCATCTGTGTCACCACCATGGATGCTACCTTATCGTTTTACACTAGTGTACGCTCATCATCATCATGTGGAAAGTGCTGAGTTTCTTTGTTCGCAAGCAGCAAGAGGAAAGAGATCCTCTGAGTTCGTTTTCTCATAAAGTCGCATATACTCCATAAGCGCTCATCATCATCGACGAGGGATTGCAAGATTCTCGGATCCTTTTATCTGCTTCCTTCAAGATTCGTCGCCAAGTAAGTTCTGCAACTCCCCTCGGCATGATAGCAATACGTATAGGGCGTGTGCATTTGCTACGGTGTGATTTTGATACAATTTGTGTTTGCCTTTCTTGTGTTTTGATCTATGATTCGGTTTGCGCAAAGCTACGATTATTTGAATGTATGAATAGTGCGTGTGAACTCTGTATGGTGAGAGGACCGATTTGGCACGGAGATACTTCATCTTCATGGATTTCCAACATATTAGGTTTTAAAATGTGATTCGGTTATGATGATAGAGTGAGAATTAGTGAAAAACAATGGTGGATCTGTGATCTACGCTAAAATCCGAGGTGGATGATGGTGGTTTAGTGTTTTTCTGGGCACTTTGAGTTATGGCCGTGGCGGCGTTCCACCGGAGACGACGACCGGAGTGGAATCTCCGGCGTCAATTACGTATCTCTCCTCTTTAACGTCCATGCTTAGGTGTCGCGTGCTCATTGGCCTCATTCCCATGCAATGGCTATTTTGTCCTCTTTCACATGATTAGTTAGGGATGTGTGGCACTGTGATTGACTCAGGATTGCATTCTTGTACTTTAGCAACTTGAATGAAAATGGCCCAATTGATTTCATGTTGTGCTATGTTACATTATTGACTAATTAAAAAAATCATATGACATGAAAATGCTGCACGATGAATGAGATAAAATGGAAATAAAAGGGTGATGGGCCACGAATCTATTGGGCCTGAGACGCATTTCTGGAACTTACATCCTCACTTTGCTAACACACCACCATCTCTTGTAACCGGGCCTGAACGCCCCTACTGTTTCCACCCCCCTATTTCTGGCCCAGTTTCGCTTGCAATTGATATTAGTTCATTAAAAATGCTTTTGCACCTCCTGCAGTTTAGATTTCAGATTCCATTTTAATTTTTGATTGTTTCTCTTGCTTTTATTTTCATAATTCCAATTTTAACTCAAATTAAAAATACATAAAAATGATTTTAGAAATCATAGGATGTGTAAATAATTGTCATGAATTTTGTCGATTTCCCTTAATTGTTTTAGTCCTTTTAATAAATATTTTTCTTCACAATATGTTTGAAATTTCTTTGTTTTGGCACTTCTTTGTATATAACTCTCTAATAGACTTAGAAATAATTTTAGTCTCGATTTTCTTTCATAGATTTAATTGATGCATGTGTGTTCGTGAATAATAGTTTGTTTGACATAGCTCACAATTTTATTTGTCACATATTGATTTTATTTCACCTATTCCATGTATAGTTTTTGTTAATAATTGTATAGTTTTTTCATTTTAAATCCCTTGTGTAGACAACTTAGACTAGATTTAGAAGTAGTTCCCTTCTTTCATTCTTTTCTTTTCAACTTTTAAAATACTCAATAAATATCGATGAAGATCATACCGTTACTATATTTCATAGTAGGAAAGAAATGATTGGGGTGTAGGCCCCGATGTACGTTCTTTCCTACTTAGCGGAGAAGAAATGATTGAGGTGTGAAGCCTCGGTGTATTTCTTAACCGTTATTTAGAGAAACGATTGTGGCGTAGGCCTCGATGTGCATTCTCTAAATATTCATAAAAAACCCTTTGTATCTCCTTTACTTAGCGGAGAAGAAATGATTGAGGTGTGAAACCTCGATGTATTTCTTAACCGTTATTTAGAGAAACGATTGTGGCGTAGGCCTCGATGTGCATTCTCTAAATATGCAAAACAAAACTCTTTTTGGTATGATCTAAGTCACAAAGTTAAAATCCCTTAAAAAACACCAACCAAAAACACTTCAAAAAACCTAATAAATGTTCAGACTTAAAACAAAAGTGAGGAAGTGATGCGAGACCTTGTAGTGGGTTCTCGTCATCATGGAATTACCCTTAAAAGATACAAACCAATCTCTTTTTCTCCTTTCTAAGGGCAAGTTATCTCCGCTCCATTGCATCCTAGGCTGTCCCCTTGTGCAAGAGCGTGAGCGTTAACGCCGCCCAACTAAAAAACACAAAAACAAACAGAAAATCGTGAGCCGAGCTACGGTAACTCTGATTCCTGAAAAGGATACGTAGGCAGCGGGGTAGGGCCCGTGCGAGTACAATTCTTTATTTTCCCTACATTTTGCATTCATTTTGCATATAGACATAGACATAGTTAGACACCCTTTAGATAGAAACAAACATAGGTGGATACCATCGAGTACGATGGGCGTGAGGGGTGCTAGCACCTTCCCCTTGCGTAACCGACTCCCGTACCTTGATTCTCTGGTCGCAAGACCCTGTTCTTTCCTTTGTTAGGTTTTCTGATATTCCTTTCCCTTATGGGATAAATATATTGGTGGCGACTCTGTTCATTTTTCGCGAGCGTGCGACAGCTGGCGACTCTGCTGGGGATGTTGCTAGACCTGTTGCTGGTCCATCCTTAGTGAGTCGATCCTAGCCTGCGTTTGTTTGTTTATTTACTGGGTGTTTATTTGTTTTTATGTCTATACCTTGTATATATGTTTGCATGTTTACTTTTCTGCCTGCATATCATGTTTATTTCTGTTTGCACATCATGCATATGGATTATATTCTGTGTTCCTTGGGGTCTTCTGTTCTGTTTTGCAGGTTGGGTGGGATTGTTCTATGAGGTAAAAGGCCCAATACCCAGGCCATGAGTGATACCTTAGGAACTAGGAATAGAGTGGCCATGACGGACAGAAGACGTATGTCTGATTGATCCGATCATGTATCCACGGACAGAGCTTGGTTGAAAGAGGCAATATCGTATGATTACGCCTACTTTCAATCCTCTGTTGGCTTTTTTGACCTACCTTGACCTAGACTACACCCGTGAGTGGGGAGGGGTATACATGACAGGTACCGTTGGTGACCGTTCTGTTCTGCTGATGACTTGTGTTCTCATGGTTTCATTGTGCCTATGCCGGACCTTTGATCCTGCAACGTCCGATCTTATCCAGAGGCAACATACACTTCTCCTATGTGGGGAAACTTCCATTGCATCATTCACATCATGGCATATTTACCTTCCAAAAAAAAAAAAAAGAAAAGAAAAGAAAGAAAAGATGTAGCAAAAAAAAAAAGGAAAAAAGAAAAGAAGAAAATAGTATTATTTCTCATATGCATGCCATTTTTCAGGGTATCCGAGGTTATTACTTTTCATCCAGGATGGCTAGCAACGTGACCGCTACCAGAGAAGCTACAAGGCGTACTCACACTTACAGTTTCCATCGCGAAGGTTTGGTTCAGTTGGGGCAATTGGGTGGATTGATCACTGGTCATAATAAAACTGTGTTCACTGAGAATTATGGAAACATCTTGACTCTTTTGGACTCACACGTCGACGAATGGGGTTTATCTACTCTTCTCCAGTTCTATGATCCTGACTTGCGTTGTTTCACCTTCTCAGGCTATCAGTTGGCTCCCACTCTCGAGGAGTACTCTCACTTTCTCAATATCAAGATTCAACACAAGGTTCCTTTCGTGTGTGTCCCAGAGAAACTTGATTTGAACAACATTGCCAACGCTCTTTATTTGAGCATAGAAGACGTTCTTGGGAATTGGAAGAAGAATGGTAGCACTCAGGGTTTCTATATGAGTTTCTTGGTTGAGAGGGCCCAAGAGTTGGCTAACAAAAAGATGTGGGAGGCCTTCAACGCCCTTCTGGCCGTTTTGATTTATGGGATCGTGATGTTCCCTAACATTCACAAGTTCGTTGATCTGGCTGCTATATGTCTTTTTGTGGAGAAGAATCCGGTCCCTACTTTGCTAGCCGATACGTACTATTCTGTTCACTCTCGATATGGGAAAGGAGGAGCCATAAGAAATTGTTTGCCGCTGTTATACACCTGGTTTAAGTCTCACCTGCCTACAAGTGGTCCTTTCATTACTTCTACTCAGAAATGGCCTCAAAGGATCATGGGGCTTACCGGAAATGACATTGTCTGGTGTCCTGCTGGGATGGACGTAGAGAAGGTTATAACTAGTTGTGGTGCTTTTGGCAATGTTCCCCTCATGGGAACAAAAGGTGTTATCAATTATAATCCTAAGTTAGCGCTGCGTCAATTGGGTTTTGCACTTGAAAACAAGCCTTCGGACAAAGAGATATTTGAATCCGTTTGCTTTGAGAAGGGAACCGATCTAAAAGGTTTAGAAAAAGTGGTGAGTGCCTGGAATGACATCCATACGAGTGATCAGATTTCTCTAGGTGAAAAGAATGCCGTTGCCAAACAAGCCTACACGGATTGGGTTGAAAATAGAGTTAAAGATCGCCTGTTGCCTTTCCCGAAGGTTAATCCATTGTACGAGCAGCCACCTAAGATTCCAATTGCCACTGTACCTGCTGAGAATTGCATCCCAGTAAATATGGAAAGCACCCAATTGCACGAAAAGAAGTCGGATGTGCAACCGAAACATTGTCTTGTGGACCAGAAAAGAGTTGAGTTGACACACGAAGCCAAAATGCTGAAGGGAGGATCTTCCAGAGTTCAAAAGAGGGCTAGAACGGAAAAAGGTGAAAGAGATACTACTGTTATTGTCGAGGATCACCAGAAGATCCTAAAAAGGGCCATGAAAGAAGCAGAAGAGAAACTCAAGCAAGAGTACCGAGAAGACTTGAAAGCTTATAAGCTCAAGATAGAAAGGGATGCTAGAGTTGAAGTAAAGAATCTGAAAAAGAAACTGGAAGAAGAGACCACTAAAAGAATGGCAATTGAGACTCAACTGAAAGGAAGTCACCTCCGTAATACTCGACTAACAGAAGAAAATGTCAAGCTCAGAGATCGAATGATGGGGGACATATCTGAGAAGGATTATCTCCCAGAATGCAAAGGATGTGACGAACTCAGGGAGTGTTGCAAGAAGCTAGATGGGCATTTGTTTCGCAAAGATGAGGTGATTCAAAGCCTTCTTAAAGGAAGAGATCGAGAAGCAACCAAGAAACTGTTTGATGAAACTAAGAAGTGGAGCGACGAGCACTTCAGACAAGGAGGACCTCTGTTTTATATTCAGATGGATTGATGTTTGAGTCTGTATGTTTCGACCACCACCAGACTTGTTGGATGGGGTCTTTTATTTCCCTTGTTGAACTATCTTGTCAATGTATGGCTTGCCCAAGTTTAAATTTCTGTTATGAATAAAAAAGAACTAGTTTCTCTTGACACTTATCTTTTGTCACATTGTTAGCTATTCTGGATCAATATTAAATCTTGGATACCCTGAAAATGACACAACACATCATATGCACACATGCACTCATACATTCACATTATCACATTGCATTTTTCAGGTTATTGCACAAGAAACTAATTGGGGTCCTTTACAGCAACAGATTTCTTTCCCGACGACGAAGCTGACTTTCTTACATCCTTACCGCACCAGGAGTAACGAGAGAATCATGGAACAATTTGAACAGAATCAAGCTGCCCTCCGTAGGGATATGGATGTTATGGGGGAAAGAATGGCCCAACTTATGGAGACTCTCCATGCCGTCGTTCAAGGACAGGATGAACTCAGAAAGAGCGTCGCTAGTTTGGTCAAAGATACTCCTACCAATTCTGCTGACGGAGGGGTGAAAACTAAAGAGACTCCTATTAATGAGACACTTAAAGTGGTGGACGACCACCATGAGGTTATTGATCTTGAACATGATCTCACTGCTGAGTTGACCGAGACTGCTAAGATGTACCAAGCTCTTGAAGAACGCCTTAAGGCTGTTGAGGTTGCTAAAACCTCGAGCTTTAACACTGCTGCTATGTGCTTGGTACCTGGGATTGTTATCCCCCCGAAGTTCAAGGTGCCAGATTTTGATAAGTACAAGGGAGTTACCTGCCCAGAGACTCACATTCGTTCCTACTGCCGTAAGATGGCCGCTCACGCTGAGAACGAACCTCTGCTTATGCATTTCTTCCAGGATAGTCTCACTGGAGCCCCGTTGGAGTGGTATATGAAACTCGAGAGGTCTAATGTCAGTACTTGGGGAGAACTTGTTGATGCCTTCTTAAAACAATACCACTACAATACTGCTATGGCTCCTAGCCGTGCCCAGCTGCAAAATATGTCGCAGAAATCTGAAGAGACTTTTAAGGAATACGCCCAGAGGTGGCGTGAACTTGCTGCTCGAGTCCAACCTCCTTTATTGGACCGAGAGTTGATTGATCTGTTTATGGGGACTCTGAAAGGGCCGTATCTTCAGCACATGGTTAGTAATACTTCTCCTTCCTTTTCGGATGTGGTCATCATTGGTGAGAGGGTTGAGAACTGTGTCAAAGCTGGTACCATTCAAGGTGTTACTAATCCTAGCAACTCAAGTGGTAATGGTAAGAAGCCGTATTCTGGGTTTGTGAAGAAGAAGGAAGGTGAGACTAGCACTGCCTCTGTTGACCAAGGTCGAGCTCCTGCATATTCTGCTGTTCCACCTCCTTATTATCCGATGCCTTATGATGTTCCAGGTCCGTATGTCCCTCAAGCATATGCTGCTGCTCTTCCACAACCATGGATGGCACCCCAACAGCCTTTCGTACCACAACAACAAGCTGCTGTTTCTCAGAATCGTCAACAGAATCCTAGGCCTCAAGGTCAAAGAGGTCCACAGAGGCAAAGATACCCTGACAGGCGTATAGATCCGGTTCCAATGCCGTATGCTCAGCTTCTTCCCCAATTACTTGCTGGTCAATTAGTGCAACTCCGCGAGATGGGTCCTCCACCTGACCCTCTCCCTCCTGGGTATGATGCGAATGCTCATTGTGAATTTCATTCTGGGGCTCCCGGCCACACAATTGAGAAATGCAGGGCATTCAAGTGGAAAGTCCAGGATCTTCTCGATGACAAGCTCATCTCGTTCACTCCTACTGGTCCTAATGTGCAGAATAATCCTATGCCTCCTCATGCCGGTGCGACCCATGCTATTGAGTTATGTGATGATCAGATCCTAGTGAGTGATGTTAATGAGGTAAGGATGCCGCTAGCAGTTATCAGAGAATATCTTATGCAACAAAAGGTTTTGTGTGAACTACATGATTACTGTTTGCAATGTTCTTCTAACCCTGAGGAATGCACTAGGTTGAAAGAAGAAATTCAGAAACTAATGGATGAAGGTGTTCTTAGAGTGGAAAGGGTCGTTCCTGTCGAAGAAGTGGCTACTCTAGAGATACCTTACCATCCTGCTGAGGTGTCAAAGAATCAGAGTACTCCTTTGATCATTCGTGCTCCGAGTACTCCCTTGGTCATTCAAGCTCCGAGGATTCCATTGGTTATTCAGGTTCCAAATGCTCCTTCGACCCCCCCATCCTCGTCTCTTGTTCCTTCTCCTGTGAATGATTCTAAGGCTGTCCCTTGGAGCTATAATGCCGTGTATATTCGAGGGAAGAAATATGATTGCCCTCCAGTGGGTAATTCGAACATCACTAATATTACTGGCACTAGTGGCATTACCCGTAGTGGTCGGATCTTTGCCGCCCCTCCTCCACTTCCTAAAGAGACCAATAAAGAGGCTAGTACACAAGCAAAAGGAAAGCAAGTTGCTGTTGATCCTCCTGTAACACGTAATGCACAAGATGCCGAGCAACTCTTGAAGATCATTAAGAAAAGTGATTACAAAGTGATTGACCAACTTGATCAGACCCAAGCCAAGATCTCCATCTTGTCTCTCTTGGTGCATTCTGAAGCTCATCGTGATGCTCTGATGAAAGTTCTGGCTTCCGCTCACGTTACTCAAGACATTACCGTGCCTCAGTTTGAAGGGGTTGTGACCAACATTGCTGCTGGTAATTGTTTGGGTTTTTCTGATGACGAGCTTCCACCTGAGGGTAGAGCACACAACAAGGCGTTGCATATCTCCGTCAAGTGTCTGGATGCTGTGTTGTCTCGAGTTCTGATTGATACCGGTTCTTCTCTTAATGTGATGCCCAAGACCACTTTGTTTAAGCTGAGTATGGATGGGATTATGATGAGACCATGCACTATGAGTGTCAGAGCGTTTGATGGCTCCAGAAGGTCCGTAGAAGGGGAAATTGATCTGCCTGTTTTGATTGGCCCTCACATGTTCTATATTGCCTTCTATGTCATGGATATAAGTCCTTCATACACTTGCCTCTTGGGTCGTCCTTGGATTCATGCTGCTGGAGCTGTGACATCTACCCTCCATCAGTGTTTGAAGTTCGTTGTGAATGACAAGATTGTTGTGATCACTGGTGAAGAGGATTTGATAGTCAATAATCTGGCATCATACCGTTATGTTGAAGTGGAGGGAGAGATACAAGAGACACCTTTTCAAGCCTTAGAGATTGTGTCAGTTGACAAGCTCCCTGTGGTCGAGAATAAGAAGGAACTCGGAGCGCCCCTCTCGTCTTTAAATGATGCTAAGGCTTTCTTAGAAGCTGGTACTCCCCATAGTGCCTGGGGCAAGCTGATTGATGTTCATGAGAAGCGAGACAAGTATGGCCTTGGGTATCAGCCATCTTCCTCTACTCAGCTCAGCATAACTCCTGGAAAGAAGGTGATTCCCCCCATTTCTCAAGTGTTCGTCAGTGCAAGCACCAGTTCTGGAAGTCAGGTTCTCGCCGTGGATGATGATGATGAAGAAGATCTCTCCAGATTCATTTGCCATGCTGCGCCTGGACAGGAACTCAACAATTGGGCTATCTTGGACATCCCCAAAGTCACTTTTATGGAGATGTAATTTTCTTGTTTCAATAAGTCATATGCTTCGCCCTAAGCATTTTGACCTCTTGTATAAAGAAGGGCCCCCCATGTGTTTCAATTTGTTTAATATTGAATGAAAATCATATCTTCGCATGCAATTACTGTTCCATTTCTTTCATTTTTGTTTTACTTTAAAAACTTTTTCAAAATGGCAAAGCTTTTCCTTTTTCTTCCTTTTTATGTGTTACATTCTAAGGCATAAATCATCCATCGTGCAGATCCGGCTCGAATTCCATCAAAAATGATAATGTTACAGTTCCACGTCTTAATATCCTTGAGAATCCAATTGACCAAGCTGATGAGGATAATGGGGAAGATTGTGAAGTCCCTAAAGAATTGGCAAGACTTTTGAGACAAGAGGAGAAATCTATTCAGCCACATCAAGAAGCCATAGAAATCATCAACCTCGGTACAGAAGAAGCAAAGAGAGAAGTCAAGATAGGGGCCGCTTTGCAAAATGATGTAAAGAGAAGGTTGATTGAGCTGCTTCGTGAGTATGTTGACATCTTCGCCTGGTCATACGAAGACATGCCTGGTTTAGACACAGATATAGTTATGCACAGGTTACCGCTCAAACCAGAATGTCCGCCTGTAAAGCAGAAACCACGAAGAACTCGACCTGATATGGCTTTGAAAATCAAGGAAGAAGTTGAAAAACAGTTGAAGGCTGGTTTCTTATCTGTGTGTGAGTATCCTCCTTGGATTGCAAACATAGTGCCTGTTCCTAAGAAGGACGGAAAGGTACGCATGTGTGTTGACTACCGAGATTTGAATAGGGCAAGTCCGAAGGATGATTTCCCTCTGCCTCATATTGATGTGCTAGTTGACAACACTGCTCAGTATTCGGTGTTCTCTTTCATGGATGGTTTTTCTGGCTATAATCAAATAAAAATGGCTCCCGAAGATATGACCAAGACTACTTTTACCACTCCGTGGGGTACGTATTGTTATAAAGTGATGCCTTTTGGTCTTAAGAATGCCGGTGCAACATATCAACGAGCGATGGTGACTCTCTTCCATGACATGATCCATAAAGAGATTGAGGTGTACGTCGATGATATGATTGCAAAATCCCAAACGGAGGAGGAACACTTGGTATATCTTGAGAAACTGTTTGCTCGTTTGCGTAAATTCAAGTTGAGGCTTAATCCAAACAAGTGCACTTTCGGAGTGCGATCTGGGAAGTTACTTGGATTCATTGTGAGCCAACGAGGGATTGAGGTCGACCCCGATAAAGTAAGAGCAATACAGAATATGCCAGCACCAAAGAATGAAAAAGAGGTCCGAGGGTTCCTTGGGAGGTTGAATTACATAGCCAGGTTCATTTCTCATCTCACTGACACTTGTGAACCTATCTTCAAACTGCTGCGCAAAAATCAAGATATCCGTTGGGATGATCGTTGTCAGGAAGCCTTCGAAAGGATCAAGCAGTATCTCCAAGAGCCACCAATTCTCATGCCTCCGGTTCCTGGAAGGCCGCTTCTTATGTACTTAACTGTGCTTGAAGGATCTATGGGGTGTGTGCTGGGCCAACATGACGAGTCTGGTCGAAAAGAGTGCGCCATTTATTACCTGAGCAAAAAGTTTACCGATTGTGAATCCCGCTACTCACTACTCGAGAAAACTTGCTGTGCTTTGGTATGGGCTGCTCGCCGACTGAGGCAGTATATGTTGACTCACACCACTCTATTGATCTCCAAAATGGACCCGATAAAGTACATCTTTGAAAAACCGGCCCTTACAGGAAGGCTAGCCCGGTGGCAAATGCTTTTATCAGAATATGATATCCAGTATGTCACACAGAAGGCCATCAAAGGAAGTGTCCTTGCAGATCATCTTGCTCATCAGCCATTAGAAGATTATCAGTCAATGAAGTTTGACTTTCCTGATGAAGATATCATGAAACTAGATGATACCGAAGGACCCGAACCAGGGGAGCGATGGACTCTCACGTTCGACGGTGCATCAAATGCTATGGGCCACGGTATTGGGGCAGTTTTGACTTCTCCTCGTCAAACTCACATTCCTTTCACAGCTAGAATATGCTTTGATTGCACAAACAATGTCGCAGAGTACGAAGCTTGCATAATGGGCCTCGAAGCAGCCATTGATATGAGGATCAAGATCCTTGAGGTTTATGGGGATTCTGCATTGGTCATACATCAAGTAAGAGGTGATTGGGAAACACGACACCCCAATTTAGTTCCTTACAAGGACTATATCTTAGAGTTGTTGCCCGCTTTCGAGGAAATCACTTTCAATTACATCCCCCGAGAGGAAAATCAATTGGCAGATGCTTTGGCTACTTTGGCAGCTATGTTCAGAGTTAGCTCCCCTAAGGAAGTGCCAGACATAAGGATCCTCCGTTACAAAGAGCCTGCCCATGTGTTCCCTGCTCATTGTCTCACTACTGAAGATGTGTATGATGAAAAGCCATGGTATTACGACATCAAGAGGTATGTTGAGAAGCAAGAGTATCCCGAAGATGCTACGATTGGTGATAAGCGAACGCTTCGAAGGTTAGCATCCAAGTTCTTCTTGTCAGGAGATGTCCTGTACAAAAGAAACTATGATTCAGTTTTGCTCAGATGCGTGGATAGACACGAAGCAGAACTGATCATGCGGGAAATTCATGAAGGATCTTTTGGAACTCATTCCAGTGGGCACGCCATGGCCAAAAGGATCTTACGAGCAGGATATTACTGGATGACGATTGAAAGTGATTGTTATGTGTACGTGAAGAAATGTCACAAATGTCAAGTGTATGCTGACAGAATTCATGTTCCCCCGACTCCTCTGAATGTCCTGACATCACCTTGGCCCTTTGCTATGTGGGGCATAGATATGATTGGACGGATAGAGCCGCAAGCTTCAAATGGACACAGATTTATTCTTGTTGCTATCGACTACTTCACCAAATGGGTTGAGGCTACTTCTTACAAGAATGTAACCAAGCAAGTCGTTACTCGCTTCATCAAGAAAGGGATCATATGTCGATATGGGGTTCCAAACAAGATCATCACTGATAATGGGTCCAATCTTAATAACAAGATGATGGCAGAGTTGTGTGAAGAGTTCAAGATTGAACATCACAATTCATCACCCTATCGGCCAAAGATGAATGGCGCGGTCGAAGCTGCTAACAAGAATATAAAGAAGATTGTCCAGAAAATGGTTAGAACGTATAAAGATTGGCATGAGATGTTGCCATTTGCTTTGCATGGCTATAGAACTTCTGTTCGTACTTCAACTGGGGCAACTCCCTTTTCTCTTGTCTACGGCATGGAGGCTGTATTACCTGTTGAAGTGGAAATCCCTTCGTTGAGAGTCTTGATGGATGCCAAGCTCGATGAAACAGAATGGGTTCAAACGAGGCTTGACCATCTCAATCTAATTGAGGAGAAACGCTTATCTGCTATCTGCCATGGCCAGTTGTACCAAAAAAGGATCAAGAAAGCGTATGACAAGAAAATTCGGCCTCGAGAATTCCACACAGGTGACCTAGTCGTAAGGAAGATCTTGCCAATTCACACCGATCCAAGGGGCAAATGGACTCCCAACTATGAGGGACCATACATTGTGAAGAAAGCATTTTCAGGTGGTGCTTTAATCCTGACAAAGATGGATGGGGAAGACGTTCCGCTTCCAGTCAATTCAGACTCAGTCAAAAAATACTACGCATAAAAGACCCGCTAGGTCGACGTACCTAGGCAAAAATAAGGGCATCCCGGCAAACCAAAGAGGTTTGGGCAAAAATTAGGGATAAAACAAAAGAGAATAACCCGCTAAGTTGAAAACCCGAAAGGGCGACTTAGGCAAAAAGGGGTATCCCGCTGGATGGAAAACCCGAAAGGGCGATCCAGGCAAAAGTTAGGGATCAAAAGCGAGAGGCTGCAGTCTGAATATCCTTCACAAAGACCACTATATGCCTTTGGCAAAACGGACAGATCAATCCAACCGCTACCCTTCTGAAGCAAAGCATTGAGAGGATCAAGGATATGGGAACTGTAGCAATATCAGTTTTAGTGGAAATCCGAGCATTTCTCTTTGCCATTTCGCTCTTTGCGTTTGTATTTTCTTTTTCGCAACTACCTCATTTAGGAGTTGCTTCCGTGTACAGAAGCCTGTTCACAGGCACTCCATCAATGAAATAATCTTTTGATGCAAAAGCTTTCTTTCTTTCTTTTCATTTTACGCATGCGAGGTGTGATTTAATTCGTTATTAAACATTGCATTGAGAACATGGGGGGCAATAATCACAAAATCAAAACGAAACATGATGTTACGTAAACATAAAAGTGCTCGAAGGGGCACCATTTGCATCCGAACGTTGTTTTCTGTGCAGGTTGCAGGTTCTAGCCATCATCTTGACTCAGGACGTGTCACAAAGGTCATCATCATCCCGCATGAAAGTCCCAGAATATAATTCATCAGTACTGGTAAGCATGGAGCACATGAAAAGGTCCATATCCCCCTTCCATAGGGCAGACGAAGAGCGGTCTCTCAAAACTCGTGATTCCCCAAGCAGCTTAGGATGTAAAGAAAGTCGAGCAAAGTCACTTCCTCCCCAACAGAGTTATGTTCTAATCCTCCACACAGTTGCCAATAATCTTTGGCACCATGAAGCTTCCAACGCCCACCCACAATGACGTCTCAAGATCACAGGGCAACGGACCCCAATGATCCTACTCTCCGGTTCCCTCACTAATGCCTCTATTTGGCACTCTTTGCATATAGAATCCATTGCATATAGCATTTGCATCCTCAAAAGCGTAACATATCCGTCAAAAGCGGAACATTATGCCGTGGAAAAAGTCAAACATGCATACAAAGCATAAGCCAGATCATACAAATCACCCCTCTATCAGGACAATGATACATCCTTCCATAAAACGCCCTCACAAATTCCAATTGATATCTGCTACTACGTCGCAAACCTCCTCCACCCACAGTGCCGATATTTGGTTTTCACCAATCCCCAGTAAGCCCATCTACCAAGCTTCTCAAACGCTCGTCTGTGTCATCCCTCCGATGCTCGTCTGTATCTCTTTCTGATGCTCGTCTGTATCTCTCTTTGTACTCGTCTGTATCTCCTTTGATGCTCGTCTGTATCTCTCTTTGTACTCGTCTGTATCTCCTTTGATGCTCGTCTGTATCTCTCTTTGTACTCGTCTGTATCCCTTTCGACGCTCGTATGTGTCATTCTTTCGATGCTCGTCTGTATCTCTCTTTGTACTCGTCTGTATCCCTTTTGATGCTCGTATGTGTCATTCTTTTGATGCTCGTATGTGTCATTCTTTCGATGCTCGTCTGTATCTCCTTTGATGCTCGTCTGTATCTCTCTTTGTACTCGTCTGTATCCCTTTTGACGCTCGTATGTGTCATTCTTTCGATGTTCGTCTGTATCTCTCTTTGTACTCGTCTGTATCCCTTTTGATGCTCGTATGTGTCATTCTTTCGATGCTCGTCTGTATCTCCGTTGATGCTCGTATGTATCTCCCTCAAAACAATTGTCTATGTCACTTTATCTTTCTGTCAAACCTACTCCTCTCCCAATCATTTCCATGTAAATATCAATCCCTTTGAGAACCCTGTGTTGGCACCGTTACCACGCTACAAGCTATCACCCTTCTCCCAATTACTCACCATAAATTTCCATCAGAAAAAAACAAAAATTCTCTTTCCCCAGCAGATATCAAAACAAAAGCAAAAAATAAGGATATCATTTATACCATCCTCTCTTTGGGACAAATTTCTGGTACTTTGATATTTAATCTTCTTCTACCTCGAGTGTTCGAAAGGATAACGCCAATCTCACCTTCAGGTTTAAGACGATTAAATAGGGGCAGCTGTCATACCCCAAATTTGTCCTACCCTTATTCTAACTGGCTTAAGCTTTGCGTTCATGTACATACATCACTTAGGTCATAAATCATACTCATGCACGCATATCATTGGTACCAATCAAAGGCTAGCAAGAGAAAACTCCATTGTAAAGAAGTTTGATCAGAGAATAAGAAAACAGAGGTAGAATCATGTGGCTCTATGTTCATTAAAGTCCTCCTGGATTGGGGCGTCTCTCTGCTTCAAATCAGGGCATTGATTGAAGAGCGCGAGCTTTGCAAACCGTCTGGTTCTTTAAATCAAGGTTTCTTTGACCAAAGTCAACCAGTTGATTTTCTGGTCAACATGTAATCAGAAGCGGCTTCTATGTGTGGAAAGCTTCTCAGGCCGACCTAGTGGAGGTGTTTGTGTGACTGGAATTGATTGGAGGAGATTTAATCAGGAATTTCATCAATAGTCGGAAAAATCAGAACAGTTGACTTTTGGGTCAAAATCAGAAGAATTGCTCAAATATTGACTTTTGGTGGAAAATCGGTCAAGAAAAGTCAAAGAATGAATAAAATCGAGAGTTTGACAAAAGTTGCCAAAAATAGAGAAAAATCAAAAATGGAAAGTTTCATACTTAGAAAAATTTTGGCCTTTAAAAGCTTGATGATCAGCCTACTTCACAGCATAATTACACGTGGCAAATGACATTTTCTGGAAAAGTTCCCAACATCAAAGTTGTTCCTCTCATGGAGGAGAACAACTTTGTAGTTGGACACTTTTTCATTTGATTCTTGGTTGAAGAGTTATTGAAGTTTTAAGTTGAAGTTTTTCATCTGAATCAAGTCATAAAGCTGGGCAAATATCTGGACACGCGTAAGCATTATGTCAAACACATGGCGTGCCATATTGGAATCAATTTCTTGAGCTATACAGATGTCCTATGAACCCAAACTTGGTATGGTTCTACTCTCCTCCGTGCCCTTTACACAATAAAACAAGAATTAATCCATTTGGATGAGTATTGAACCAAGTATGAGTCTTCAAAGTCGTGCCCTCACAAAGCTCATATCACACATTCAGTCAAGCCAGGATTCCAGGTCACGCTCGTCATTATAACGAACACGTGGTGGGCGGAGTTTGGATTTGATTTTCAGATTCCATGAGTTCCCATATTGACCAAACTTGATTCCAAATGACTCCTTGCCATGCCCTCTTTCATTTGAGACTCGGGCCACGTCAAGCAAACATGTAATGAGCAAGATATGGATCCTCAAAGTCTTGTTCTAGCGATGTCATATTTTTCCCTAAGAACAATATCCAGGCCCATGCAGCATACATACACCATCACATTACTACAAGGCCGTGCACAATACTACACTACACTCACCCTCACCTTAATTCTACACTACACTCACCCTCACCTTAATTCTCCGTGCACACTCACTCACACCATATATAAACTAAAACCCTTCACAACACACATTCACACACTCTCACTTTTTCACTTCCTCAAAAACTCTCATTTCCCTCTCTCGGTTCTCTCTTTCTACCCTCTTTCAGAAGTTGTTACAAAGTGTAACAAACTTCAACCACCACCATAACAACCTTCCTCTTCCACCTCTAACCTTCATCTTCAACCTTCCCTTTCAACCTCCATAGCCAAAGCTCATTAGCAACCTTCATCGTCACCTACCTCCTTCCGCCATCTTCCATTTCATCTGTGTCACCACCATGGATGCTACCTTATCGTTTTACACTAGTGTACGCTCATCATCATCATGTGGAAAGTGCTGAGTTTCTTTGTTCGCAAGCAGCAAGAGGAAAGAGATCCTCTGAGTTCGTTTTCTCATAAAGTCGCATATACTCCATAAGCGCTCATCATCATCGACGAGGGATTGCAAGATTCTCGGATCCTTTTATCTGCTTCCTTCAAGATTCGTCGCCAAGTAAGTTCTGCAACTCCCCTCGGCATGATAGCAATACGTATAGGGCGTGTGCATTTGCTACGGTGTGATTTTGATACAATTTGTGTTTGCCTTTCTTGTGTTTTGATCTATGATTCGGTTTGCGCAAAGCTACGATTATTTGAATGTATGAATAGTGCGTGTGAACTCTGTATGGTGAGAGGACCGATTTGGCACGGAGATACTTCATCTTCATGGATTTCCAACATATTAGGTTTTAAAATGTGATTCGGTTATGATGATAGAGTGAGAATTAGTGAAAAACAATGGTGGATCTGTGATCTACGCTAAAATCCGAGGTGGATGATGGTGGTTTAGTGTTTTTCTGGGCACTTTGAGTTATGGCCGTGGCGGCGTTCCACCGGAGACGACGACCGGAGTGGAATCTCCGGCGTCAATTACGTATCTCTCCTCTTTAACGTCCATGCTTAGGTGTCGCGTGCTCATTGGCCTCATTCCCATGCAATGGCTATTTTGTCCTCTTTCACATGATTAGTTAGGGATGTGTGGCACTGTGATTGACTCAGGATTGCATTCTTGTACTTTAGCAACTTGAATGAAAATGGCCCAATTGATTTCATGTTGTGCTATGTTACATTATTGACTAATTAAAAAAATCATATGACATGAAAATGCTGCACGATGAATGAGATAAAATGGAAATAAAAGGGTGATGGGCCACGAATCTATTGGGCCTGAGACGCATTTCTGGAACTTACATCCTCACTTTGCTAACACACCACCATCTCTTGTAACCGGGCCTGAACGCCCCTACTGTTTCCACCCCCCTATTTCTGGCCCAGTTTCGCTTGCAATTGATATTAGTTCATTAAAAATGCTTTTGCACCTCCTGCAGTTTAGATTTCAGATTCCATTTTAATTTTTGATTGTTTCTCTTGCTTTTATTTTCATAATTCCAATTTTAACTCAAATTAAAAATACATAAAAATGATTTTAGAAATCATAGGATGTGTAAATAATTGTCATGAATTTTGTCGATTTCCCTTAATTGTTTTAGTCCTTTTAATAAATATTTTTCTTCACAATATGTTTGAAATTTCTTTGTTTTGGCACTTCTTTGTATATAACTCTCTAATAGACTTAGAAATAATTTTAGTCTCGATTTTCTTTCATAGATTTAATTGATGCATGTGTGTTCGTGAATAATAGTTTGTTTGACATAGCTCACAATTTTATTTGTCACATATTGATTTTATTTCACCTATTCCATGTATAGTTTTTGTTAATAATTGTATAGTTTTTTCATTTTAAATCCCTTGTGTAGACAACTTAGACTAGATTTAGAAGTAGTTCCCTTCTTTCATTCTTTTCTTTTCAACTTTTAAAATACTCAATAAATATCGATGAAGATCATACCGTTACTATATTTCATAGTAGGAAAGAAATGATTGGGGTGTAGGCCCCGATGTACGTTCTTTCCTACTTAGCGGAGAAGAAATGATTGAGGTGTGAAGCCTCGGTGTATTTCTTAACCGTTATTTAGAGAAACGATTGTGGCGTAGGCCTCGATGTGCATTCTCTAAATATTCATAAAAAACCCTTTGTATCTCCTTTACTTAGCGGAGAAGAAATGATTGAGGTGTGAAACCTCGATGTATTTCTTAACCGTTATTTAGAGAAACGATTGTGGCGTAGGCCTCGATGTGCATTCTCTAAATATGCAAAACAAAACTCTTTTTGGTATGATCTAAGTCACAAAGTTAAAATCCCTTAAAAAACACCAACCAAAAACACTTCAAAAAACCTAATAAATGTTCAGACTTAAAACAAAAGTGAGGAAGTGATGCGAGACCTTGTAGTGGGTTCTCGTCATCATGGAATTACCCTTAAAAGATACAAACCAATCTCTTTTTCTCCTTTCTAAGGGCAAGTTATCTCCGCTCCATTGCATCCTAGGCTGTCCCCTTGTGCAAGAGCGTGAGCGTTAACGCCGCCCAACTAAAAAACACAAAAACAAACAGAAAATCGTGAGCCGAGCTACGGTAACTCTGATTCCTGAAAAGGATACGTAGGCAGCGGGGTAGGGCCCGTGCGAGTACAATTCTTTATTTTCCCTACATTTTGCATTCATTTCGCATATAGACATAGACATAGTTAGACACCCTTTAGATAGAAACAAACATAGGTGGATACCATCGAGTACGATGGGCGTGAGGGGTGCTAGCACCTTCCCCTTGCGTAACCGACTCCCGTACCTTGATTCTCTGGTCGCAAGACCCTGTTCTTTCCTTTGTTAGGTTTTCTGATATTCCTTTCCCTTATGGGATAAATATATTGGTGGCGACTCTGTTCATTTTTCGCGAGCGTGCGACACACCTCATTGCATAAAAAGTTTTTAAACTTCAAGACTAGCATAGGCTTTGCATTAGAATTATCATTCTCAGAATTAACATTCTCTTGCATACAAAACATTTGCTTAAGCATCAAGTAAGTTTCCATGATGAGAATCCGTAAAGAGCTCGATCATGTCAAAGTAAAAGGACTTGAGAACTCCTTAGAGTAAAAAGAAATCATTCCAGAGACTAATATATCAAGGGGCATGTTGCTTGAATACTCCATTGAGCATAATCGGTTGATACCTTCTTTGATTGGTTACCCAGAGGGGAGAAGTATGAATAATCTATTGAGCATGAGAAGTGGATACTCTCTTTGATTGATTACCCTGGAGGTTTTGAAGACTCCATTGAGTGTGATAAAGTTACTTCCACGATTTGTGGGATCTTAAGGGAAGTAAAACTCGAAGGTTCTGATAAGATGTACATAATCAGGGGCAGTCACGACGAGGAATCTCTCTCGTGATTTCAGCCTATCTGGGGCAAGCAAATCAAAGTTTGACATCTCAAATTCGACCAATCAGGGTTAATTAAGTCGAGGAATCTCTCTCTTGATTTCAATCAATCTGAAGTAGTGACGTCGAGGAATCTCTCAAGCTCACTCAGTCTGGGGCAATTACGCCAGGGTTCGACAAATCTCTTCAATGACCCGTTGATCGAGGAGGACCATTTCAAATAATTGAATATGTTGGGGCAGAAGTTTCTCAAGTAATTAGGGTGTAAGAATCCTTTCGAGGCAAATGTCTTTGTTCAATCAGATATCTTCGTGAGTCAGGCAGCCTGGGGCATAATCTTTTGATTTGTATTGAGGAACCATCATTCACTTGTAAAGTGCAGTTGGCCATCACAAAGTGGAGAAGTATCATAATGCTTCTCCCCAGCAAGATGCCTAAAGTTACTCTCCCCAAGCATAGGAGTTTATTTCTCCCATAAAAGTCTCTCCTCAAGCATAGAAGTTTATTTCTCCCGAGAATTCACTCTCTCCCCAAGTATAGGAGTTTATTTCTCCTAGAAATTTATCTCTTCTCGAGCATAGGAGTTTATTTCTCCTAGGAGTTGTTCCGCTTCGCCCAACCAAGGGTTCCTTATCCGGAAGTCAGAAATTATTCTTCAAGTCAACAATAAGAAATATATCTTTCAAGTTAAAGTCCAATGTCTATTGGCACCCCCACAGAGTTCTTAACACTAAGGGGAATCTCCCTGGTGTTTACCTCTCTCGAGGTCAGAGATGAAGCTCGATCGACAAGTCAGCGAAATATCCTCTAAAGGGCCCTCGTCATCTCTGCATATAGTAATCATTTCATTCACATTATATCTACAAAAAGCGTAGCATTTCCATGAATATGGAGCATTACGCCATGAAAAAATTCAAACATGCATCAATGCATAAGCCAAGTTTGTGTGTGCTCCAAAGGCACAAAGTAACATATCCCCAAAAGAAATCTTTCTTTCTCTCTCCAGTGCGGACTGGATACAAAGTCTTTCTTTGTCAAGATCATTGTCTCTTTGGTTATTTCCCTTTTGTTGAGTTCAATCGTTTGGATAACCCATACTTGGTGTGTGGCAATTCGAACAATTGTCACTCTTATAGAATTACACCCCGCCTTTTGGCCTGAGGGAACCATGTAGTTCTTATGTTCCATAAGTAACAATACCTCTTTCAAAGTCCAGTGTTTACTAGCATCATCTAATAGAGTCTGGTCGTCACCAGTCCTCTCTTTGTACACTTTTTGTGAGTCCCCTTACTGCCTTTCGCATAAGGGATACCTCTTGCTTCTCGCAAGATCGCCTTGGTTATTTTCCCGTATGCTGCATGCATAATAGAGTGCGAATGAGGGTGGGCATTCAACCCATCTCATTTTTCAATCATTTGAAATCCATACTATGTGTGTGGCAATTCGAGTGATTGCCACCCTTGAAGGGTTACACCCCGCCTGTTGGCCTGTGGGATTCATGTAATTCTTATGCTTCGCAAGCATCAATGCTTTTTGAAAGCCCAATGTTTACTGGTATCTCTTCAGTCAAGCCCAATGATTATTGGCATCTCTTTCCTTAAAGTGCCATGGTTATGGGCATCCTTCAAATTCTGGTTGTTACCAGCAAAAGTCCTATGGTTATAGGCATCCTTTGGTCAGTTCTAGTTGTTACTTGTCTGTTCCTTTAAAGTCCTGTTGTTACAGGCATCCTTTGGTTAGGTCTGATTGTTATTAGTCCTTTCTTTTAAAGTCTGGTTGTTACCAGCAAAGTCCTGTTGTTACAGGCATCCTTCAAAGTCTGGTTGTTACCAGCAAAGTACTGTTGTTACAGGCACCTTTGGTCAGCTCTAGTTGTCACTAGTCTGTTCCTTTAAAGTCCAGTTGTTACAGGCATCCTTCAAAGTCTGGTTGTTACCAGCAAAGTCCTGTTGTTACAGGCACCTTTGGCCAGCTCTAGTTGTTACTAGTCTGTTCCTTTAAAGTCCTGTGGTTACAGGCATCCTTCAAAATCTGGTTGTTACCAGTTAAAGTCCTGTTGTTACAGGCATCCTTTGGTTAGGTCTGATTGTTATTGGTCCTTTCCTTCAAAGCCCAGTTGTTATCGGCAAAGGTCCAGTAGTTGACTAGCGTTTCTTGTTTATATCAAGCTTTTAATAGTATCCCTTGTTTGGAATCAGTAGAAAGTGGTTTCCTCTTCCAAAATCAAAATTACAAACATCACCTCAGAGTTGTTACTCCAGAGCGCAAATTTTTGGGTTCTTTGGTATTCAATCCACTTACACCTCAAATGTCCAGAACTTGTATCGTTTGTACATTCAGGTCTAAGAAGATTGAATAGGGGCAGCTGTTGCACCCCAAAATTTGCCCATTTATTTATATCCAATTGGCTTTCATATCACATTCATGTACATACCTCATGTAGGTCATTCATCTAATACATTCGTCCACATCACAATTACTGTTCAAGAAATTTACAAAAAGAGGCTGAGGTTGAGGAAATTCTCGATTAAAAAAAAGAATTAGATATGAGGTCTCGGGCATCATCTTCAGTGGCATTCTCCTGAGGTCAGGGTTTCATCCTCTCCAAGGCAAAGCTCTGATTAAAGGATACAAGCTTCAGGTTCATGAGGATTGCCCAAATTAGGGTTTTGATCAAAGTCAACCCTGTTGACTTTTTCGTCAAAATTTGATCGGGAGATGAGTTTTTTGGGGTGTGAAGTATGGTTGTCTCGAAGAGATATATTCATTGAAGTTTCTTTGGTTGAAAATTGATTGAGAAGGGGATCGGAACACGATTAATCGGGAAATTTATCTGGAATCGGAAAAATCAAGAAAAAAAAGACTTTTGGGTCAAAGTCACGGTCAACTGTCAAATGTCGACTTTTGGTGGAAAATCGGTCAAAGAAAGTCAACAAAACAAAATAAAATCAAGAAGTAGTTAAATTTGCCATTTTCGGAAATTAGTTGAAAAATGAAATTTCCAAAAGAGGAAAGTTTGATACTTAGAAATATTTTGGAAGATTTTCAAAGAGTGGATCAGCTGACTTCATGGTGGATTTACACGTGGATAGAGGCACGATTTCAAAACAAGTTCAACTACAAAATTGCTCATTTCATGGTCCTCTACAATATTGTAGTTGGGAGTTTTGTCAAATAAGGCATGAATCAAGAGTTACGAATGATACAAGTTTGAAGAATCACAATTGTCCAAGTCATGTTGCCTGGCAAATTCTTGGGCAAGCAGCAGGCAATTCATCAAGCAGGTGGTGTGCCATATACAAGGCTCATTTTAGACAGTTGCAAGAATGATATGAAACCAAACAAGACTTCAATATTCTCCCCTTTATGCTCTCTATCCAACAAGACAAAAATTATGAAACTTGGATAAGGGTGGAGCCAGATATAGGTCACCAAAGTCACTCCATGGCAAAGTTATGTGGTGGCATGGGCATGAGTCAAACTCCAAGTCACGCGCGGGCATATCCACAAACACGTGGTATGCCATATGTAAATCCAGTTTTAGAGCGTTGTGAAGGTCTCACTGAGTCTAATCGAATGTCAACATGTTCTCTTCCATTTCCTCTTTCCATTGAAATCCTGAACACAACATTTGATCGAGAAAGTAATCACTTGTGAGGTCTTAAAGTTATGCCCTGGCCAAGTCACAACACAACAACTCGTCAGGCCAGAAACCATGTCACGCTTGCAGGCCCCATGCAGTGACTTTCTTCCAAGTTCCAAGTCAGCTTATGAGAGCTACAAGCATCTTCTCTTGACACTTTCAACACCAAAGTTCTTTTATTCCATGCCCTCTTCACATTAAGCCAAAGAGCAAGTCATATGATGATACATGGCATGAGATATACGCACTTGAAGTCAGTAGCTTGACACGGGTTGCATATAACTCACATGGACATTTTTGAACTTGCAACCTAGCTCACATCATTTCATTACTCCAATTGTTAATACAAGTTCTGCACGTAAAAAAGCAATAGAAAGGTTACTTCATATGCAACTCCTTACTCATTAAGTTTGGAGAGAGATACAAGCTATTTGCTACTCAACCATACACACACACACTCTCTATAAAAAACTCTACACATCTCACACACGCTCTCCCTTTTTCAATTTTCCAGAAACCTCTTCTCTCTCTCACCATTCTCTCCATCCTCCCATCACACTCTTCTCTTCTCTTCCAAATCTCAACCACCATAACCGTTTCTAATCATCCTAACAACAACTCCTCCATCATCAACTGTAATCTTCAACCTTCCATGATCAATCACCAGCCACCACTATCTATCACAAGATTCAGTGACCATCTCCATCAATCATCACCATCTTCATCAATCTTTTGCAAATTCTATCATCATCTTCACCAAGCAGTCGTAGATAGATACCATCCTTATCCGCATCGAGTGGAGGCTTCCATTGCGTTCATTTCTCAAGGTTCAGCATCAGTTCATGGTAATCATCATCAAGACTTAAAGACACGTAAGAGTAGAGTTTTCTTGGAGGTTTTGTGAGTCAAGATTATTCACGTAAGTAGCTAAAACTCTCTCAGCATTCTAGCAATACGTACTAGGGCATATGCATCTGTGAGCTCCTCACGCCAAGGAGGCTGGGTTAGCACCACTAATTTCGGCGTTGCTTGTTGCATATTGTATTCAATTTTGGATTATTGAAACTTGATTCAGCTCGCGTCAGATGATGTTTTTTTTTAGTGTTTCAATTACGTATTTGAGTTCTATTTGCCATGAGGTTTATTTAGGTGCTATTAGCGCATGTTTTAGCGAAGTTTATTAGATTAGGGTTTTAGGAAAGGCTTCGATTATGGAATTAGAGAGGTCATTGAGGAAAATGGACACCAGATCCGAATTCAGGGCGAAAAACCGAGTAACACGGTGGTCGCGTTTCATGTTTCTGGGCATGTGTTGGTGGTCCGGCGGCGGTGCTTTGCCGGAGAAGACGACCGGAGCTGTGCTTCGGCGTCTGTGTGAGCCTCATTTTGTTTCATTCGGCGGGCATACGTGGCAGTTTGCCATTGACTGATTCAGTTGATTTTCCATTTCCGGTTTTTATTCATATGATTGGCATAGGGACGTGTTAGCGCGTGATTGGCCATGGTTTTGTTTTTGTCTTATCTGCTTTAATGAACCGTGACCTATTGATTGTTAAGTGTATTTTATTTTCAATGCTACATTTTAATGTCAAACTTTCTGATGATAATAACCACATGCTGAATGGAAATGTGTTTGTGTTCATTGGTGGGCCACACCCTTTGATTCGTATATGGGCCTTAGCAATTTATTTTCCATACCCCCTGAGAATCAGGCCCATGTGCTGATAACATCATTTCTAGTTCAAACTGTTTTACTAACACACCCCCTGGCTGACAGATTTTGAGAATTATTAGAAATTGTTTCTTCTCTAATTTTTGACTTGTAATTCAATTTCCAGTGGAATAAAAAATAAATAAAAATATGTTTTAGATACTTCCATGTGTGTAAATAATTGTAATATTTTTTGTAGATTTTTAGAAATTAGTTTGATATTTTTAATAAATCATTTACTTTGGTATGTTCATGTTTCTCTTGGTTTTGATAGATTTTGCAAATTGATTTCGTTTAGTACCTTAGGATCAGAATTTAATCACCAATTTTTGTAGGGCCACTGTAGACTAATCCATGATATTGTGTGTAAAAAATGAATTCCTAATTCTTTGTTTTGATTGGTATTTGGTTAGTTTCGTTTAACTCGATTAACATGCGTTTCTAATAGATAATTGTGACGTTTGTGCCCTCAAATTGAAATGCATTCGTGCAATAATGTTGGTTCCTTTTGTACATATAATTAGGGATGCTTAGAGGTCCTTGGACCTGGAGTTGGTTTTTTTTAAGTCATGTTTTCTTATTTTACTTGATTTTCCTTTCTTACATGTAAACAACTTGCTTTTGATTAACAATTGCACCATAACTTGTCTAAATGACCTATAATTTTGTATGAAACTTCGTGACTTGATTCCATGATTGTTTAGACACCTATTAGAGGTTATTAGCTACTGACTTCCATCATTTGATTGCATTTTTCTAACTTCATTCACCATTTGAACTTGTTAACTAGTTTTGACTTAGTTTTGTCTAGTTTTGTTAGAACTTTGTGTTGCTTCAAGCCAATTGACTAACATAGATTGGTATAAGGTCTTGGACCTATAAATGAACTAATAGATACTGACTTTAAGCTTTGTTCATGTTTTCATTTGCTTTTTGTTTCGATTAATTGATGTTTGTTCGCTAACTGTTAAGTAACGATTCATGCGATACTTTGGTAACCTCTTGTGAATATTTTCGTGTGATGCCATGATGCTTTTGTGTTTGATTTAGGACACTAATTTCCTTGGTTTGCTACTTCCCTAGGGCTTTCTTCCTTCTCCCTCATGCTTTGCCTCTTCTTATACACTTTGATTGTTGTTAGTTTAAGAGGCGACGATTGTTTGTTCTTCCTCCACCTTTTGTGGATTGTTTTCTCTTGGGATTCATTGTGTGTAGTCTCTCTTAGGAGTAGACTTGGTTAGGGACTTCATTAAGTCACCTACCTTGCTTGTTGCTTTTTCTTATCTCTTACTATATGCTTACCATGTTCCCTTAGGGTGGTGACTTCAATCTTCATTAAGATTAGTCACATAGAACAACTTAGGTTGTAGTCTATGCATGATAACATAAGTAGAGGTCCCTTATCCTTAACCTTAGGGCCACTTGTAGAATAGAATAACTTAGATTAGAGATTAGGTTAGTTCCCCTTTGTTCATTCTTTTTTCTTTTCAACTTTAAAACATTAACAAATAGAGATTCGAATCACATTAAGAAAGTGATAGAGAAATGAGTGGGATTCATTCCCTAATCTGTTTCTCAATCACTTAGTGGCATAGAAATGAGTGGGATTCATTCCCTAATCTGTTTCTCGGTCACTATTTAATGGGAGAGAAATGAGTGGGATTCATTCCCTAATCTGTTTCTCGAACATTAATTAATGGGATAGAAATGAGTGGGATTCATTCCCTAATCTGTTTCTTGAACATTATATAATGGGATGGAAGTGAGTGGGATTCATTCCCTAATCTGCTTCTCGGTCATTATACATTTTATGTGATTCGAATCGCAAAGTAAATTCCCTTAAAAAATACTCACCCAAAAACATTTAAAACACTTAATAAAGGCTCGAATTAAAACAAAGTGACGAAGTGGTGCGAAACCTTGTATTGGGTTTTGTTCATCATGTAGTTACATAAAAAACACAAACCCAAAATTCTTTTCTTTTGCCTTGTTAGGCACTTAAGAACAAGTTAAGTCCTTTCCAAAAGTAGGCGTATAAGTCTCCAAAGGTCGAGCATCGTGGATTGTGACCTTAACCTCTGTTCAACTAAAAAACACAAAACAAATGGAAACTATGGAGCCGAACTACGGTTGCTCTGATTCCTGAAAAGGATACGTAGGCATTGGGTCGCGGGGCCTAAGCGAGCACACTTGTAAATAATTCCTTCTTTTCCCCGTATTTCTCTTGCATTCATTCACATTTAGGTTTAGACATTATACACCCTTTAGATAGAAATAAACATAGGTGGATACCATCGAGTACGATGGGCGCGAGGGGTGCTAACACCTTCCCCTTGCGTAACCGACTCCCGTGCCCTGTTCTCTGGTCGAAAGACCTCGTTCTTGTTCTGAGTTAGGTTTCCTTTTATTCCTTTCCCTCGATGGGATAAATATATTAGTGGCGACTCTGATCCATTTTTCGCGGTAGCGACAATTGTCCCTTGAACACGAGGGATTTTAAAGGGCAAAATGTTTTAAGCTCACCATTTACTTTGCTTGAATCCTGTAGTTGGGAGTGAGTCCCTCAATTAGGGGCTAGTTCCTCAGCTAAAAAAAGGGGGAGTCCCTCGGCTAGAGGTGTGCCCCTCACTAGGTATGAGTCCCTTAGTAAGGGGCATGTCACCAATTTTCTGCCAGGTGTCTCTTGTGTAGCTCGCATGTTAGTTGAAGAATGTTAAACATCATTCTGATGATTTAGAGACATCAAAAAGCCAGTTAGTTATGAAAGCTTTATCGTTAAGTGGGAAAAAAGCATGTGTGGCATTTAATTCTACTTATGATAAATTTTTGAGGGAACTCGGTCTAGTTTCTTTCCCTACACATGTCCATAATGAGTGGAACATCTTCCATTTCTTGCAACAGTTGCACTACTAGGCGTATTGCTTATGCTATTAGTTTTTCCCTCTATAAGGTTCCGGCTTAATTTAGGTAAACCTTTTCCTCTCTCTCTCTCTCTCTCTCTCTCTCTCTCTCTCTATCTCTATCTATCTCTCTCTCTCTCTCTCTCTCTCTCTCTCTCTCTCTCTCTCTCTCTCTCTCTCTCCCTCTCTCTCTCTCTATCTCAAATTTTAGAATTTTTTCTTTAATAAGAGAAAATTCATAGGTGCAATGGTGTTTCTTTAATTTAGGATAGGGAAAGGGGGTTATGTGGTTAGTTAGTCTCTCCAATATCTAAGCACTATAGTTTTTAACCTCTTCCCTCTTGTCACAAATTAATGGTCGCGAAGAAAGCTAAATGTGTTCATGTCCGAGACATTGTGTCTCTATATTTTGACTCCAACATGATCGCAAGTTTCCGCCGGGATATCAGGTTCTCCAATACATAGCACGATGATGATGTAATCCTGGAGTGCACTTTGACCTGCCTTCGTTGTTAAAAATCTCTCAAGTCTTTATCTCTCGATTACTTATCTCTTTTAACAAACTTAAACTATACAATATATATGTCTAAATGATAGCCCAAGCTCTTTTAAATAGTTTTATAATCTGACTTTAATTCTCCCAATGAGGGGTGCCTTACTAAGAATATAAAGCCTACTTCGTGCCAAAGCAACTTTTTAGATGCCTTTGAACTATCTTCCATTTGTTGTCGGTTGTGGCTCACCCATCATATTTCACTGTTTCCAAGGGATCACTTTTGCTTTATATTTGTTGGTCGACCTGCAAGCAACTAATGATTTTTGCATAAGTAATACTATCCTTATATTCACTTCAATCTTTGGCTCCCTTGATCCAACTTTCACAGTATTTTGATTGATTTCCTTTGCTCTTCACTCATGAAATCTATCATGTTCAAATAATGATAAATTAGGATTAAGTCCCAATTTTAGGACAATATTCATTTTATGTATTTATCATGGGTTTTAGGTGTTACTTCAAACTTAAGTACGTGAATAAGTGTATGAAGTCAATAGTGATGGTCAAGTAAATTACACATTTATCATCTCTTCCCAACTTAGTGTTTTGTTTTCCCTTAAACAAAAGTAAATCAAAAAAAAAACTATGGTGAGTATTTTGCCCAAACATGTATATCATTTTACATTTAATCAAATTGATTTTTATCTAAGATAATGCAAACAGGTTTTTAAATCATGGATCACTAAGGTCTTTTCATGTGGTTATATGATGAGGTTTAGAAGGAAATAATTTTTTCTAGGAATTCAAAAGTCTTTAGAAGGGCAATCATTTCTACAAAACAACTATTTCAATCACACTCTTTTTTCTTTTCAATACATTCACTATTACCAAAAAAAAAAAATCTTTTCTTTTTTTCATTTTGGCTATGCTTTTCTTTTCTTGACTTCGTTCTTTTTCTTTTTCAATATTAACTTTTTAATTCACGCATCAACCATTATTTTCTTTTTTACCTTTCCAAAATCAAGTTTTTTTCCTCCCAACGTGTTAATAACCTACCATATAATGAATGCTCTCTTAGTTCTAATGACATATAAACATCATTTGTTTTATTTTTGGCTTAGGGTTATATTTTCAAAAGAACAAATTTCCAATTTTAAGGTCAAATGGGGTACGAGGGATCACTCAATCACATGTAGACATCATGGTTGAGTAGCTTCACTAAAAAAGGTTTAATGATCATATCCATGATTTCAAACAAGTTAAGAAACTCACACATATTCAATCAAAATAAAATCAGATCACGCAATTCCAGTTTCTTCAAATTTTGGTAAATAATGTAAAGTCACACACATCTCTCCATGCGACTTACATTGATCAAATGAATGGTTAACACTTTCATGGCCTAAATGGAAGTATACTTTTACAAATTAATCAATTCATATTCATGCTTATATTCAAAGATAACCATAATATTAACCTTAAAATAAAGCTTTTGACAAAAATTATACTATATACAAGTTGTTTGATTAAAACACAAGTCGTCTGATCATGCATAAACAATGAATCTCGACCATGTTCTAACAATTCATAAGAGAAATTTATTAAAAACAAGAAAAACACGAAGGCGTGAAAACTTAATCTATAACCTAATCATGAAAGTGACTAAAATCATGGAAATTTAAAGCATGAAACTTTAAACTAGAAAGCATAAAATTCTAACTATGAAACAAAACAAACATGGAACAAAAAAGTTTCAAACACATAAAAGTAAATCCACTAAAAAATAAATGATTGAAAAGTAAATATGACATGGTTGACATGTTTTTCAATAAATTATATTCCTCGTGAACTTATTTCTCTTTCATCTCCCCATCTTCATCATCATAAACTCTCTCATTTTCATCGACTTCATCTATTATTTGTTGAGCCTAACCCTCTGGGTAAAATGGTCTGCCTACCCACAAGCCATGGAAAAAGTTAGCTAACAACTGTGTGGTCAAGTACTTGATAGGAGTACGGGCTAAGATGTTATGGTTAGAGGTCGTTTAATGACTAATTCAATGATGTCATTCCCCCATTAATGAGCTTCAAGTTTATCCCATTCATTATTAAAGCAAGCCATGATGTCGGGGTCCATGGAATCAGAGTTTATGTCCAAAAGCACATCAATAATGTGAAGATCCTGGAGCTTGCTTGTTTTCTAAAAGTACATGTTCATGAATGCATCATCAATGTCTGGACTGATATGGTAGAGAACAAAATCAATCATTGGAACCTTGGATAATTTCATGAGTAATCATGGGAATGCAGTGGTTCAATTTTTTTTATTGAAGGATATCTCATATTTGATCTGAGATAATCCTAGCCATGTCAACTTCCACTTATTTCATTATGACTAGAATAATGTAGTCACATCCATTATGATACTAAAAATGTGGCTCGTTGGGAAGGTGTTATGCAAAATTGGTATCAACCATAGTTGTGCTTCAAGGTTCAATTCTTGCCTTATGAAACATAGATGAGTGTTGTGGACAACTCTCTCATAAGACTTTTCTTGTTTGTAAACGTCTCTTGATATCTCATTAAAGTCACAATAGGTTGTGAATATTCTCTTGGAAAATTCATCAAGCTCACGTTGTTGTTTCTGTAATGGTTTATGCATGTGAGATATTGGATCAAACTCTAGTATGGTCGAAGGGTAGCTTTTTGGTTCGACAGGGTTAAGCATGAAGTTGAAGGTTGCTCACATGATGGTGTCGAAGTGTGCATGCGGTTGTCGAAGATGGTTCTGGCATGCAGGTGTTGAAGATGCTAGGGTTGTTAGCATGTTAAATTAGGTTTAGAGTTTAAACCCTAATTTGTTAAGTTAGCTTGTTTATTAAGTTGGCTTGTGCAATGGGCCTTGTGGAAAAAGCCCATTAGTTAGTATGTTAGGATTTATTATAAATAGCATACTAGTCTCTTATTATTGCAACACAGCAAATCCTGATTTAGGGTGAGAGAGGTTATTTGTTATTCTTGTAAACTTGTAATCTTGTTTTCTAAGAGAAAGTAAAAGAATAGTTGTTATAACCAATTCTTGTGTTCTTCTTCTTCCTTGTCCTTAATTCTTCCCTTGTTCTATACTTTGTTCTTGGCATTGAATTCACAACAAATTGGTGCGGTGAGCGTGGAGAAGATGCCTTCAACAAAGTATGAGATTGAAAAGTTCACTGGAGTGAATGATTCGGTCAGTGGCGCTTAAAGATGAAAGCTCTACTGGTTCAGTAAGGTTGCTTGGAAGTGTTGAAGGGAGAGGCAGCCATGAATGCAGAATTAACGGCAGCGGAGAAGACGACTATGATCGAGAAAGCACACAGCGTAATTTTGTTGAGCCTTGGTGATAAGGTTCTCAGACAGGTATCAAAGGAGACGACGACATCAGGGTTATGGGTGAAATTTGAAAGTTTGTATATGACCAAATCGCTGGTAAATCGACTCTACCTGAAGCAAGCTTTGTATTCATTCAAGATGATTGAAGACAAAGTGTTAGCTGAGCAGTTGGGTATGTTCAACAAGCTGATTCTTGATCTTGAAAATATTGATGTGAAGATCGATGATGAAGATCAAGCGTTGTTACTATTGTATGCTTTGCCTCAATCACATGCTCACTTCAAAGAAACTATCTTGTATGGAAGGGAGTCCCTGACCTTTGAAGAAGTTCAATCAACCCTGTATTCAAAGGACTTGAACAAACGAAAGGAGCATAAACCTTCGACTACTGGTGAAGGTTTGGTCGTTAATGTAACACCTGTATAATTTTAATTTTAATTTAATTTGAATATTAGATTAATAATTATAATTATTATGGATTTTATGAAAATAATGCAAAAATAATGGTTTATGGCATTTGGACCATGGGAGAAAATAGTAAAAGAGGGAGGTGTGATATAGTAAGGCTCTTTAATAATTTTTTATTATTATTTTCATAAAATACTTGGAATTGGGAAAGAAGGAACAGGACGTGAAAAGAGAGAAGTTGGAACATGAAGAACGTGAAAGAGGAACAAAGAGGAAGAGACCAAAGATCAAGAAATTTGGCAAAGGTAAGGGGAGACTCTTCCAATTATCATCTCTTATTGTGATTATAGATGAATAGTATATGAATAGTTGTGTTGTTGAGTCAATTTGATTTGTATGTCATAGGTTTTGGGTTCTAAGAATTGATTTAGATTTTGGGATTTTGATGTGTGAATTGATATAGGATGATAGATTAATCTGTATGAATGAATCCTATGAATGAAAACGTGGAAAATGGACTATTTTAGACTCAAAATCGTGGACAGGTATGAGTAGAAACGAGTGAGAATTGGACTGTTACAAAACTGCAGAATTCTGGGCATTTTTCTGGTTTTTTCGCGTATGGAACAGTGTCATACGCGTATGAGGGACATTCCCCAAGGGCTATACGCGTATGATACACAACTGCCCTGTCCCAAATACTATGTACTAGTGATTTGCGTATGAGGAGCGTATGAGGATGCTCATACGCGTATGAGAAATTTTAAAGAGGAATTGGTCCTGGTGATATGCGTATGGCAAGGCTGATACGCGTATGAGTTGGTTTTTAGGCCATTTTGGATTCTGGTGGTACGCGTATGGTACGTGTAAGGGCAAAGGGTGATACGCGTATGGGATTGGTGATACGCGTATGGCTTCTGTATGTGAAAATTCTGTTTTGTGATTTTTCTGGAAAGTTCAATGATGCGTAACTTTTGATCTGTAGGCCTGTTTTGTGTGCTGTTTGAGAATGAGTAAACCTGTGATGTGATCTTGTGTTTTAGTGATGATTTGATTGCATTGAATGATGTTAATGTATATATGAACATGCTTAATAATGATGATGATGATGAAATGAATATAGATGATGCTACTCATAGAATGGTGATGATGAAAGTATGTTATATATATGTTTGCATGCATTCATAAAGATTGATGAGGGCTGAATCCTAGATGATGAGAGGATTCAGTGAAGGGAAGCATTCCCATTGTGTGGAATTTGTGCTGGCAGGGCCGTATCTGGATGATGATAGATCGGTCGGTGGATGATTCCATTGGTGATGTTTAGTACCACATGCATAGAGTCAGTTACATTCATATGCATGAATTTAATAACATGACTGAATGTATTTCATTGTTATGTTTTGATGATATGTGTTTTTGTGTGAATGGTGGATTATCTGAATATAGATGAATTGGGTGAATAAGATAACTATTGATGTATTGTTATTTATAATGCAATAATATTTGTTAATTGCGAATGATACTCACCCTTACACTATATTTTTCAGATTGAGGATAGCGGCTTCGACTCGGTGAGGATTAGCTCATGAGTCAATGTGTCAGTTAGCGTCGGGTCATGCTCTGATAGATGTAACACTGGGGGAACGCTGTTTTTAATTTATGACATTAACTCTGTTTTGTTTAATTTATTTTGAAGATTGGAAGCATTAATGATGTAATGCTAGTTGATGATTTATTCCACTGTGTAAACATGAGTTATTGATTTATGAGTTATGTTAAGATGTTTTCTTCAATGAATGCATGACGTACGACTGATGATGTTTATTTTAATTAATATGAATTGTGACGCCCTGTGCATGTTACTCTGATCTTATTTAATTAATTGCCGCGGGGTTAGAAGGGTGTTACAGTTAAGGGCAAATTCTTGCGAAAGGATGATAAGTTCGACAAGAAGAAGGGAAAAAGCCAGTCGAAGTCTTATAGTGGCAAAGCATCTGGTATTCGATGCTATCATTATAAGAAGGAGGGTCACACAAGAAAGGTGTGCCCTGAACTCCTAAAAGATCATGGAGGTAAGGATAATGGCAATGCAACCATTGCTCAAGATGATTTTGAATCATCTGATGTCCTTTTGGTTTCGAGCAGCGACTCTAGGAAGGAGTGGATTATGGATTCAGGATGCACTTGGCACATGACTCGAAACAAAGACTTGTTCGAGGAATTATGTGATCAAGATGGTGGATCAGTACTGTTGGGAAACAATAAGCTTGCAACATTGCAGGTGTTGGATCTGTGAGATTCAAGATCCATGATGAGTCAATAAGGTTGTGACTGAAGTCAGGTATGTTCCTGATTTGAAGAGAAATCTACTTTCTCTTGGTGAATTCGACAAGAAAGGATATGTATTCCAAGGAGAGAAAAGTATCCTGAGAGTCATGAAGGGGTCGAAGGAAGTCCTGAGAGGCGTGAAGAAATAAGGCTTGTATACCCTTGAGGCTGAAGTTGTAAGTGGTTCGACAAATGTTGCATCCATGAAACCTTTATCGAAGATAGAAATCTGGCACATGAGATTGGCCATGTCAGTGAAAGGGGTCTGGTCGAATTAGGGAAACAAAATCTACTTGGTGGAGACAAAGTCGAAAAGCTGAAATTTTGTGAACCCTGTGTACTTGGAAAATCTTGCAGAGTGAAGTTCAACAAAGGCAAACAAAGAACACGTGGATCCCTTGATTACATCCATGCTGATCTTCGAAAGCCTGCAAGGTGTCCATCACATTCAGGATCAAGGTATTTCTATCCATAGTTGATGATTATTCCAGGAAGTTATGGGTATTCATCCAAAAGACTAAGGATGAAACTTTTGAGAATTTAAAAAGTTGGAAGACTCTAGTAGAAAATCAAACTGGCAGGAAGGTTAAGAGGTTGGGAACCGACAATGGCCTTGAATTTCGCAAGGAGGCATTCGACAGTTTTTGTGCGGCATATGGTATTGCAAGGCACATAACTACTGCAGGTACTCCACAACAAAATGGTTTGGCTGAAAGGTTTAATCGAACTATTTTGGAGAGAGTCAGATGCATGTTGACTAGTGCGGGGTTAAAGAAGGTGTTTTGGGTTGGGGCTGTTTCGATAGCAACATATCTGATAAACAGATGTCCTTCGACAGCATTAGATATGAAGACACCTAAAGAAATTTGGTCGGGACATCCACCAGATCTCGACAAACTGGGAGTATTTGGCTGCGTAGCCTATGCTCACATTAGGTAAGACAAGGTCGAACCTAGAGCTCTGAAATGCATGTTTATGGGATACCTTGAAGGAGTCAAAGCTTATAGTTATAGGCTATGGTGCCTAGAGCCAGGTCACAGGAGGTGTATCACCAATCGAGATGTAGTTTTCAAAGAAGCTGAGATGGCTTTCAAGAAAACTGATGACGATGGTCGAAGTGCAAAAGAGCTGGAACAGGTAGAGATTCATGTTGAGGTGGAGCATGTTGATGCTGAATTGCATATCCCTGATGAAGTCGAAAAAGAAGCAGAAGATGCTGAGGAAGATGAGGAAACTGTCGATGACTACCTATTGTCAAGAGATAGGTCGAGAAGAGTCATCAAGATACCTCAGAGACTTGGGTATGCAGATCTTATAGCTTATGCCTTAATCTCTGCAAGTGAGGTTCTAGGCGAAGAACCTAGAGATTATAAGGAAGTTATGAGGAGTCGAAATAAGATTGGATGGCTGAAGGCCATGGATGATGAGATGAAATCTCTTCATGACAATCACACCTGGGAACTGATCAAAAAACCTGTTGGGGCGAGGTTAGTCAGTTGTAAATGGATTTTCAAAGTTAAGGAAGGAATCGAAGGATTGACGTAGAAAAGATACAAGGCAAGGTTAGTTGAAAGGGGTTTCACTCAAAAAGGATATGTCGACTCTGATTATGCAGGTTGTATGGATTCCAGAAAATCTATTTCTGGATATGTTTTCACTATGTTTGGCACAACAATTAGTTGGAAAGCAACACTTTAGTAGGTTGTTACTCTATCAACCACTGGAGCAGAGTATATTGCTCTGACTGAAGTTGTGAAAGAAGCAATGTGGTTTGAAGGTTTTGCGAAGGAGATGAAACTTCAAGGTCGAGGTATCACTGTTAAATGTGATAGTCAAAGTGCAATACACCTGTCGGAGAACTCAGCATAGCATGAGCGAACTAAGCACATCGGTGTGAGGTTGCATTTCGTCAGAGGAGTAATCGAGCGTAGAGAAGTTCAAGTGTTGAAGGTTTCAACAGATCACACTGATGCTGATATGATCACCAAGACACTGCCAAGTTGCAAGTTTTTCCACTGTATGCAGTTGATAAAGCTGCATGAAAAAAGCTAGTTTGTTCCCTTGATGTTGTAGAGTGAGATCCAAGGTGGAGATTTGTGAGATATTGGATCGAACTCTAGTATGGTCGAAGGGTAGCTTCTTGGTTCGACAGTTCGACAGAGTTAAGCATGAAGACGAAGGTTGTTCACATGTTGGTGTCGAAGTGTGTATGCGATAGTCGAAGATGGTTCTAACATGCAGGTGTCGAAGATGCTAGGGCTGTTAGCATGTTAAATTATGTTTAGTGTTTAAACCCTAATTTTTTAAGTTAGCTTGTTTATTAAGTTGGCTTGTGTAATGGGCCTTGTGGAAAAAGCCCATTAGTTAGTATGTTAGGTTTTATTATAAATAGCATACTAGTCTCTTATCATTGCTACGCTACAAATCCTAAATTAGGGCGAGAGAGGTTATTTGTTATTCTTGTAAACTTGTAATATTGTTTTCTAATAGAAAGTAAAAGAATAGCAGTTATAACCAATTCTTGTGTTCTTCTTCTTCCTTGTCCTTTATTCTTCCCTTGTTCTATACTTTGTTCTTGGCATTGAGTTCACAACAATGCAGATAAGAGTTGATGGTCTTTTTGTTGTATGAAACTTTGACCATTATAACTATAGAGTATCTCTCAAATGGTTCTTCCTCTATTGGAAAATCATTTACGTAGAACTCACGAATCAAGTCAATGATTTAACGTGGATTCAAATATGTTATATTTACAAATATCAACCACTTTAATAAAGTTGTCATATACTTGTCATCCTTACACAATGAAATTTTCTTTCCTAAATTAATTTTTATGTTCTAAATGGTAGATAGTTTTGAAGTATGGAAGTTACTTCAGAAATGGATCCCCATTGATGGTGTCTGAGATGAATTAACTCTCGTGTGTGTAATTGACTTTGTAAAGCGAAGAGCTTCTTTTTTAAATTTCTTCTTGTGGGCCATCTGAAAATTCAATATTAAAAAATAAGGAAATAATATACATGACCTTCAAATACCAAAGTGCCTTATATTCAACCTTCTTGTTAATTTTTTCACAAAATTGAATTTTTCTAACATAATGTGAATGATAATGGGTTGATCATACTTTGATTATGTGAGATATTGGATCAAACGCTAGTATGGTCGAATGGTAGCTTCTTGGTTCAAAAGTTCGACAGGGTTAAACATGAAGTCGAAGGTTGGTCACATGCTGGTGTCAAAGTGTGTATGCTATAGTCGAAGATGGGTCTAGCATGCAGGTGTCGAAGATGTTAGGGTTGTTAGCATGTTAAATTAAGTTTTAGTGTTTAAAACCTAATTTGTTAAGTTAGCTTGTTTATTAAGTTGGCTTGTGTAATGGACCTTGTGGAAAAAGCCCATTAGTTAGTGTCATACCCCAAAATTTGCCCATCTCATTTCTCCTTTCAAGCTCATACCAAAGTTCAAGACTCAAAGACACATTCTCCTAAACAATGGCTCAATGAACTAGGGTTTTGAATTCTCTAAAGAAAATCAATGAATCAAAGTCTCCAATGGTTTTCATATTGCTTATGATGTTTCAAACTATCTCGATGGCAAAGTACAAGCTTCAATTCCAAGGATTGCTCAATAAATTGGTCATAAAGTCAACAGTCGTCTAGTTTGACCTAAAAGTCAACTGTGGTCAAAGTACAGTCAAAATTCCTGATTTTTTCAAGGAAAGTTCAGAAATTAACAAAACCTAAAGTTTCTAAATTAGGTTTTTTTAACCTAAAGTCAACTAAATTTTGACCAGACATAACTTTCACATGGAACATTAGAAATTTCCCATCCAAAGCTCATTTTGAAGGAAATTGAATTCTCTACAACTTTGTCTCTCACAAGCCAAGTCTAAAAATGCTTCATTTGAGAGATATGGACCAAAACATTATAGGTCCTTTTTGAAAGTCAACCAAAAGCAGTTTTTTGTCAAAGCCCATATCATCAAGATAAAATCCTCAAATGAAAAAAAGCTTCCAAAGTGGCTTGTAGAGGACATCTTGAGGTTTCCAAAAAGTCCTAGAACTCCTCCCTATCTTAAAAATTGAGGGAGATATGCCTTGTCAAAGTTGGGACATTTTATGGGGGAAAATGTGAAACAAAAGGCTTCAAAATGGATTTCTTTGCAAAGAGGCCCAACTTTTTATGATCCAATATTGATCCTCAAGTTATCCAAGGCCTCAAATCTAATTGGCACGAATTTTCAACATTTATTTGATTTTATATGAATTTTTAATCATTTAAAAAGTGATTTTAATCAAATAAAAATCAAATATTTGTTAGAGATCCCATAAGTATCAAATATAATCAGCATTTATACCTAAATGCCAATCAAATGTCGTGCACATGGTAATTGAAAAGAGATTGGATCATTCAAGGCCAAAATTAGAAAGATCATGAACCACATTTCAATTAAATTTTCTTAAATGGCAATCAAGGATTCAAAGAGATTCTATCAAGTTTTGTTAACCTAATTCATTCTATGATAAATAGTGAGCAATTGCAGACCCCTATGACACGTTTTCACTACCTCAAAGAACCCTAACCCGAGTCCTAAGAATTCAAGAAATTCCAAGACTGAATTCTTAGTTGCAGGCCAATTCAAGGAGAACTAAGCAGTCAGAAACCTTCCTTGATCTTCCCTGAAGCTGTCTCGATCACTCACATACCTTAAAGCATCAAGAACACCCCACTGTCTATGGCAACGGAAGCAAAAAACCATGGGTAAGGCTTGGGCTAAGACGACGGCTGAGCGAGGAAGACGATGGTGTGGCAGGATGTCATTGGTTTGTTTTGAATGAAAAGCGCGCGTTGGCTTTTTGAGATGTCTGGAGATCAGGTGAGCGCGTGCAATCGTGGACTATGATGCGCCTTCATCATTCAGCCAGCAGATCCTTTCTGATTCAGATCCAACGCTCTGAAGGAAGCAGTCTACCGTACACCTTCACCAATGTGCCACATCTGATCAAAAGCTAAGATTTTTTTGATTTTTTATTTTTAATTACATAAACCCCTTTTATTTATTTTCTTTTCTCTATCTTATTTTTTTATAAAAATTATTTTAGTTAAACCCTTTATTTATTAAATACATATTTTCATGACTCTCTAATTTATTTAATCGAAAACTTGATTTTTCTCATAACATTAAAAATAATCTTTGTTTTACAATAATTGTCTTTCACATCTACTTTTAATTAATTAATTAATTAATTAGGGTTAATCCCATAAATTATTTATTTTTTTAATTTAATCGAACTTTCGATTTTCGTAATTCTCAATAATGTTAAGTTGTTTACTGTATATAAACTAATTGTTTTAAACCTGGGTTTTTTTAATCAATTAGGGTTTGTAGATTTTTTTTAATCAAGTAGGATTTGTAGATTTTTTTTAATCAAGTAGGATTTGTAGATTTTTTTTAGTCAATTAGGGTTTGTAGATCTTTAATGCACTAACTCTTCTCTTCTTCATTTTTTGTCATTTTCAGGATTGATCAAGAATTCGATGAAGGCTTGAGGCATTGGCATTAATTTGCCTCTTATTTTTCTTGCCCTTATTATTACTTTTCTGTTTTCGCTTTCCCCTTCCCCGCAGGTGTTTATTGTAATAGCGTAGGGTTTTGTTTTTTTCTGCCTTTTATTTCGCCAATATTAATTGCTGTGGTTAGTAATTCTAGGGAGTGCAACCCTAAACTGAATTAGGATAACTAATTACAAGATAAATAATTGAATTTAACCACATGATTGTGCCACACACACACACATTTTAGGGTAACCTCTCTTGTTGCCTGTTGCTTTATTATTGTTGCCTGTTGCCTTAATTTGTGAAAATAGTCAAGTCCCTCGATTCCGAGGATACCTAAAGCAAATGTTGCCCTCAGTTCATTCATCATCAAATTTGTCCCTCGATGTTGCCTCGGTAAATGATGATTTGTCCCCATTGCTAAGGTATCCTCGCCTGCTGCCTAAAAAATCAAATGACTATTATATCCTTCCCTTAGACTACCTGCCCTCTTTATGGCAGGGTCAGTCTTACGGCAAACGATAAACCTCGATGACCCTTTACATCCAATATAATGACTTCTTACTCTCCCATGGTATGGATAGCCCTGAAAAGCTAAAAGAACGTTTTTTCAAAACTTAGGGTAGTTGCTACTAATTGCTTGCTCTGGTTTAAATTCAACTTGCCTCTTTCAAAAAACCTTCAAAAAGGCTACGCTTATTTTACAAGCTAAAGTCCTTATTCAAATCCTTTTTTTCTCAAACTTCTCAAACATTTTGAAAACAAAGTGAGCTAAGCAATTAAGAGCCCATGGATAACCATGGATACAAAGGGTGCTTTAAACCTTCCCTTTGTATAATTTACCCTCCGAACTCAAAATCTCTTTAAAAGGTCTTTTTCTGTTCTTTTAGCCTTTCTAAAAATTGGATAAAATAAAAGTCGGTGGTGACTCTTGCTCATTGCAACATTGCTTGCTTAAATATGAAAAGTAAGTTCACCGTATTACAATTAGTATATTAGGTTTTATTATAAATAGCATACTAGTCTCTCATCATTGCTACACCGCAAATCCTAAATTAGGGTGAGAGAGGATATTTGTTATTCATGTAAACTTGTAATCCTGTTTCCTAAGAGAAAGTAAAAGAATAACAGTTATAACCAATTCTTGTATTCTTATTCTTCCTTGTTCTTTATTCTTCCCTGTATTATACTTTGTTATTCACATTGAATTCACAACAAATTGGTGCGGTGAACATGGAGAAGATGCCTTCAACAAAGTATGAGATTGAAAAGTTCACCGGAGTGAATGATTTCAGTCTGTGGCACTTGAAGATGAAAGCCCTACTGGTTCAACAGGATTGTTTGAAAGCGTTGACGGGAGAGGCAGCCATGAATGCTGCATTAATGGCAGCGGAGAAGACGACTATGATCGAGAAAGCATACAACACAATTTTGTTGAGCCTTGGTGATAAGGTTCTCAGACAGTTATCAAAGGAGACGATGACATCGGGGTTATGGACGAAACTTGAAATTTTGTATATGACCAAATCACTGTTAAATCGACTATACCTGAAACAAGCTTTGTATTCATTCAAGATGATTGAAGACAAAATGTTGGCTGAGCACTTGGATATGTTCAATAAGCTGATTCTTGATCTTGAAAATATTGATGTGAAGATTGATGATGAAGATCAAGCGCTGTTACTATTGTGCTCTTTGCCTCAATCACATGCTCACTTCAAAGAAACTCTCTTGTATGGAAGGGAGTCCCTGACCTTTGAAGAAATTCAACCAGCCTTGTATTCTAAGGACTTAAACGAACGAAAAGAGCATAAACCTTCGACTGTTGGTGAAGGTTTTACCATTAAAGGAATATTCTTGCGAAAGGATGGTAAGTTCGACAAGAAGAAGGGCAAAAGCCAGTTGAAGTCTTACAGTGGCGAAGCATATTGTTGCACCCCAAAATTTGCCCTCTTTCCTGTGCTATAAGTTATAAAGGACGTTTATTTCGTCGTTTGAAAATCAAAGAAAAATAATATAGAGTTTCTTATACGTGGTGCACGCAATCGTTAATACACTGAGATTCATTGGATTTCATGTCAAGGTGTTCTTATGTGCTTCAATTGCTATCTTCTTCAAGGATTCCTTAAGGCATTATTGTCATGTTGGATTGGAGTCGAATGTGAATTATGGCATAAAGAAGTGAAGTGGCGATCAAGGCTTTTGTTTGTCGTTTTTAAAGCAAGTGATTTGGTTCATTGATTGAGTTAGGATTTCGGTGAAGTGAAGTTCATTCAAGTGATGTTTGGGTTCATTATAATTCAAAAATCGAATCAAGGCTCTTTAAAGTATGCTGGGATGGAAGATTGATTCGTTTTAGTTTGTTTGAAGTGCAATCTACAAATAAAAAATTCATCATAATATTCATCCAGGTATTCATCATTAAGTCAAGGCCCAAGTTCATTATACGTTTCAATATCCATTACAAAGAAAGTGTCAAAAAAAATCCAAGTCCAATCTTACATATTCAAACTTATCACTCATAAAAAACCAAAAAAAGAAATATGCTTTGTTTCTGATATTCCAACTCTGCTCCAATTAACCCAATACAATATCTTCTATCCAAAAAACAAAAAAAAGCAAATAAGACCGAAGGAACCGCCTTGCACTCAAAAAACGGTCCAAACCGTGAACTTCAAAACCGGCTCAGTGTAAAGATGTGCAGCACCAATACGGTACCATCAGAACCCGTATGCCATATCGAAACAAACCAGCAAGAACGATTGAACCGGTTCAGCCATCCCTCACAACCAAAACCGAGCCTGCACTTCACCCAAAAAGACACTGTGGTCCAATTCACTAGTAGCAAAAAAAAACTCATAACTGAAGAATTAGAGGAGAAAAGAAAAAGACGTAAGAGGAATCTTGCAGAAAACCGAAAAACGTAACAGAAAATTGGAGGAGAAAATCAGAACCGAATCTGTAACAAACTTTGAGTCTCTTTTGAATCCTCTCTCCATCTTCATCATCGCATCATCATCGAATCACCATAATCCTCCAATCATCAACCACAATCAACACTTCAATCATCTCATTCCTTCGATTCTCTATCTTATCTCAGAACCTCTTCCTATTTTCAATCTTCTCTCTAATTCAACCTTCAAATTGCACTCTTCAAGCTTCATCATTCAAGATTCCTCTCCCAATTCATCATCATGACCAAGACCTGTAACAGAAAATCACCAAAGAAACTCAGAAAAACCTTCATCTCTTGAATAAACTCTTGACTCTGGATCTTCTTCATCATTTCACATTCGCCAAGAACAACGCAGAAGAATCTCTGCTCTCTCTCCAAATTGCTTTATGTCAACGCTACAACAAATATTCAATCGTTCTCTACTGAATATTCAACCACAACAATCACGTTTCAAAATGAAGAAAAAAAAGATAACAGAAGTGATACGGAGTGTAATCGAAGGAGCAAGAGATTGAAATGATACCGGGATATAACAACTTCAACATTAACATCGCGTTTGCCTTCAGTACTCTTCAATTCACTCAATCGAATCCTCAGAATCACAAGATCTACGATCTCTTGAAACTCCAATTGTCCAGAGGAAATTCATAACGAATCTGTATCAATCTCAACAATCATCTTCAATTCATTATTAGATATTTAGAATCAAGCTTCTCCAATCTACGATGACTCAGTATCACGCAAGAAGCAGAGGAATATCAGAGAAGTTGAAAGAGATTGAAAGCCGAGGTTTGAGAGATCGATACCGGAGAAGAGAGTTTGTTGAGAGCACCGCCGTCGTAGTGAGTGAGAATCGGAGAAGGGAGATCCACTGCGCCGTCGCCGCCGTTCACAAGAAGAGATTGAGAGTGAGGGACATCGGAAAGAGGAAAGTTGAGATAAGATTTTTCTCCAATTCATGGCGGAGGAAGGCTTCGATCGGAGAATAGGAGAGTGGTGTTACCGTCTCCGGCCGCCGTTTGTTCGTGAGTGAAAGAGTGAGAAATTTCAAAGGCCACAAGCACATAAACCTAATTCCTCTTCCCTATTTTTGGTTGTTGTTTAATCATAATTGATGGATTTTAATTAATACATTGATTAGTTGTTGTTAATTGAGATTAGTTGACCATTAATTGAATCATAAAAAAATCTAATAATCAAATGCCAGAAGTCTGAACAGTGAATTGTTGGTGGATCATCACGCTTTGGGCCAAAGAACAAATTACTACTTGCTTACCCCCTCTGGCCCAGAGTACCACGTTTTTGGTACTATTTTTGCCACAATAACTATTCCTTGGGCCTCATCTGCTTGGGCCATGCGCCAGTTTTGCTGGTGGTGCCAGTTTTCTGACTATTGACACCCCTTGACTCCATGATTTTATGTTAGATTTAATTTTGATTTTATATTTTTCTTAGATAATAAAAATGCATGAAAAACAATAATTGTTGTTAGATTTTTGCATTATAAAAGATAATAAAAAAACATGTAATTTCCTTGTTAGAATTTAGATGTTTTGTTGCATAGTTTTGTTTTATTTCTTAGATGAAAATGCCATGAAAAAATATTATGTTTGATTAGATTTCTCGCATTGATAAAAAGATACAAAAACATGTAATATTTTCTTTGTTAGATTTTAAATGTTTTTGTTACATAGTTTTGTTCTATTATTGTTTAGATGAAAATGTCATAAAAAACAATTTAATCTTGTTAGATTTTATTTTAGAATTTACTTAGAATCTTTTGCTAGTATTTTCTATAGCGTGCTTCCTTGTTGTTACTGATTTGGTTGTTGAGATGTGCGAGGTACTTCGAGAGAGCCTTCGATTGCGATTCGACTTGCTTCGTGTTCCATTTTATTTGTGGGACACGAATTCGCTTCCAGTGCGATTTGTCTTACGACTTGATTTGCGTCGTGTCCCACTTTATTTGTGGGACACGAACTTATTTCTGATGCCAGTCACCTGATCTCTCATTCATTGAGATGTATACTCTTGTATTGTCTGGATTATTTCTCTTGCAGGTTGCTCGTGTGGTTATGCTCGACGCGTGCCACATGTCGCTTGTGATTTATTTTCACGACGACGCTTTCTGACTCGCTTTGCTTGATGATGGCATACGCGAAGTATTCCGGACTTCTCTGCTTACGCTTGCTAGCTCATTGCGGATTTGCTATCCGTTCGATATTGTCTCCTTGTCCCTTTTATCGCTTTCTCGCATCATCCTTTAACATGAGAAATAGGACTTAGACATGCATTTGGCCAAGCCCTCGAAAGAGGCTCTGTTTTTGTTGGTGTGTTTACATTTGTGCTTTGCGGCAGGGATGTTAGAACAAGATTTGTTCTTATCAATTATCTTAGTTTTGATGATAACAATAATATGAATTTTGCTTAAGATAATATGGTACTCTAATCCAATGCAATTTCCCTTTCAGGAAATATATATATAAAGAGTACGCATAATTCAGCGCTCAGAAGATGTGTCTCAAATGGTTCAGCATGCAACATCAGAACATGGTCTGGCAAGACATCAGAAGATGGTCGAAGCAGAATCAGAACATGGGTCTATGGAAGCATCAGAAGAACATGAGATCAGAAGCACTGAAGATCAGAAGATGGTATCACGCTCAGAAGCACTTCAAGGTCAGAAGATCAGAAGATGCTGTGCACCAAGCTGTTTGACTCTGATGATATTCAAACGTCGTATTCACAAACATCAGATCAGAAGGAAGTACACGTGGCAGACTACGCTGACTGACAAAAGGAACGTTAAAGCTACTAAAGGCTACGTCAGTAGACACAGCGTGAACAAGGCTCGAGGTAGTTGACAAAAGCGTATAACATTAAATGCAAAGCTGTACGGAACACGCAAAGCATTAAATGCATTCAACGGTCATCTTCTCAACGCCTATAAATATGAAGTTCTGATGAGAAGCAAGGTTAACGATTTCGCACCAATTCAATTCAAATTAACTTGCTGAAACTCTGTTCAAATCAAAACTCAGAATCTTCATCTTCATCAAAGCTCACTACATTGCTGTTGTAATATCTTAGTGAGATTAAGCTTAAATTGTAAGAGAAATATCACAGTTGTGATTATCGCTTTTAAGAAGCATTTGTAAACTCTTGAATAGATTACATTAAGTTGTAAGGAACTAGAGTGATCAGTTGATCAGTATACTCTAGGAAGTCTTAGCAGTTAGCTGAGCAGGAAGTCTTGGCAGTTGGCTGAGCAGGAAGTCTTGGCAGTTGGCTGAGCAGAAAGTCTTAGGAGTGAACTAAGCCTAGAGTGATCGTGTTGATCAGTAGACTCTAGAAAAGTCTTAGGAGTGAACTAAGCAGTTGTTCCTGGAGTGATCAGGTTGTGATCAGAAGACTCTGGAAGACTTAGTTGCGGCTAAGTGGAAAACCATTGTAATCCGTGCGATTAGTGGATTAAATCCTCAGTTGAGGTAAATCATCTCTGCGGGGGTGGACTGGAGTAGCTTCGTTAACAGCGAACCAGGATAAAAAATAATTGTGCATTTTATTTTTATCGCTCAAGATTTTAAGTCACACTTATTCAATCCCCCCCCCTTTCTAAGTGTTTTTCTATCCTTCAATTGGCATCAGAGCGCCGGTTCTAAGGTGCAAGCACTTAACCGTGTTTAGAAAAGATTCAGGAAGAGAAAAACGCTTCATTTAAAAGATGGTTGATGAAAGTGAAAGGACTATACCTACACCTGCATCTACATCTGGCTCTGCTGAGCAATACAACGGTAACAATGGTTATACTAGACCGCCGATATTTGATGGTGAAAACTTTGAATACTGGAAAGATAAACTGGAGAGTTACTTTCTGGGTCTAGATGGTGATCTATGGGATCTTCTGATGGATGGTTACAAACATCCAGTAAATGCCAGAGGCGTGAAGCTGTCAAGGCAAGAAATGAATGATGACCAAAAGAAGCTTTTCAGGAATCATCATAAATGTAGAACTGTTTTGCTGAATGCTATCTCTCATGCTGAGTATGAGAAGATATCTAACAGGGAAACGGCCTATGACATATATGAGTCCTTGAAAATGACTCATGAAGGAAATGCTCAAGTCAAGGAGACAAAAGCTCTTGCCTTAATCCAGAAGTATGAAGCCTTCAAGATGGAGGATGATGAAGACATTGAAAAGATGTTTTCGAGATTTCAAACTCTGACTGCTGGATTGAGAGTTCTTGACAAAGGATACACCAAGGCTGATCATGTAAAGAAGATCATTAGAAGCTTACCCAGAAGATGGGGTCCGATGGTGACTGCATTCAAGATTGCGAAGAATCTGAATGAAGTTTCTCTGGAAGAGCTTATCAGTGCCTTGAGAAGCCATGAGATTGAGCTGGACGCAAATGAGCCTCAAAAGAAAGGTAAGTCTATTGCATTAAAATCTAATATCAAGAAATGCACTAACGCTTTTCAGGCTAGAGAAGAAGATCCTGAAGAATCAGAATCTGAAGAAGAAGATGAACTGTCCATGATTTCCAGAAGGCTAAATCAACTCTGGAAGACCAAGCAAAGGAAGTTCAGAGGCTTCAGAAGTTCAAGGAAATTTGAACGTGGAGAATCTTCTGATGAAAGAAGATTTGACAAGAAGAAGGTCATGTGCTATGAATGCAATGAGCCTGGACACTACAAGAATGAATGTCCAAATCTTCAGAAGGAAAGTCCCAAGAAAAAGTTTCATAAGAAGAAAGGTCTTATGGTAACCTGGGATGAGTCAGAAGATGATTCAGAAGATGAGCAGGCCAACTGTGCGCTGATGGCGACAGAAGATGACGGATCAGAATCTACATCAGAATCAGATTCTGAAGAGGTATTTTCTGAACTTACTAGAGATGAGTTAGTTTCCGGTCTAACTGAACTTCTGGAACTCAAGTCTCAGATCAGTCTCAAATACAAAAAGCTGAAAAAGCAATTTGAATTTGAAACAAAGAAGCTTGAGTTGGAGAATTCTGAATTAAAGGAAAAACTTTTAAAATTATCCAATAATGTTGGATCTCCTTCGGATTCAGAAAAATCCACTCCCAGTCTGAACCATATTCTGAAAGAATATGATTTAAGTTTCAGGAAGTTCCTATCTAGAAGTATTGGCAGAAGTCAGCTAGCTTCTATGATATATGCTGTGTCTGGAAACAAAAGAGTTGGCATTGGTTATGAGGGTGAAACCCCATACAAACTTGAACCTGTTGATGAAATGAAAATTACATACAAGCCATTGTATGATCAGTTCAAGTATGGCCACTCACATGATATTAGGCACACTTCACATGCACAAAGTTTTCACAGTACACACACTAAGAAGCATGTGACACAACCTAGGAAATATCATGAAACTCACATTAAGAATTATCATGCTGTTCCTCCTATTGCTTACAATGTTAAACCCAAGTTCAATCAGAACTTGAGAAAATCTAACAAGAAAGGACCCAAGAAGATGTGGGTACCAAAGAAAAAGATTATTTCTTTTGCAGATTCTCTTGATAACAAAGAAGACAACATTCAACATGACTTGACACCTGGATTCAAGCTGGTCTCAACACTTGAAAGGAAGAAAGATTGTCTTTCAAGTTCTGGTTCTTGAATCTGTTGAAGAAACTTTGTTTGTAGGAATTCAGAAAAGAAAGTTTATTAGTCTTGGAACCATTTGTTTTTGTCTGTCTCTGAAGCATTGATGTTTCATTCTTGATACTACAGAATATACAAAACATTGAAACATTAATTGTGGACAAATCAGTAAACATCTGTTTTGATGATAAACTTGTTTCTGATGAAACAAAGAGCTTAAGAATCTCTGCAGATACAGTTGTGTCCTATCAGAAGCTGCAGAACAAAGAAGTAAACCTCCAGAAGCTGTGTATATCAGAAGTAATGGATCAGAAGATCATTCAGTCTTATATCAGCACACTTCAGAAGGAGTATTTCCAGAAGAGAAACTTGATCAACTCAGAAGCAGTGATCAGAATCTGAAGGCGTAAAGTCTGTTCTTAATACAGTTGTCATCTATTATCTAATGATGAACACGTGTCTGTACGGTTTGTACAAAGCGTGCAGTTGAAAAGACGCCGACCTAGGTAACTGTATTAAATCATTTCATTTACTGTGTTCTCTCTCCTAATGTCATTTCTCATTAAATGCATAATGATTTTTTAAATCTTTTATTTAACCCGCTTCATCTTCATTCCCTATTTTTTTTTTCTTTTGTGCATTCATCTCGTTACATCTCTCTTCAAACCCTAGTTCTTGATTTGATCTCAAAGCATTATCACAATGAATTCATCTTCTCGTTCTTCAATCTCTAAAGATAGCATCACTTCCACACAAAACCGTTTAAACAAAAATGATGCTCCGTTGAAAACTTGCTTAATACCCACGAAAGAACTGGAAGTTTTATGTGAATCGGCTGTGGATATCAACAACCTTAAAGCAAATGGCTTTCAGTGTGATGCAAGAATCCTTGAGCAAGGATGGTCTAAATATCTTGATAGATTGGTTGGTCCAATTTATCCAGAACTTGTAAAGGATTTTTGGGTACATGCAACAGTGACCCCAACTGCCATCATTTCTTTCGTGCTAGGGCATGAAGTGACTATCACTGAGAAACTCATCAGAAAGCTGTACAATCTTAATGATGAAGAAGGTTGGTCTGAGTTTCAACCCCATACAGTTGACTGGACTTTAGTTGCAAAACAAATCTCTACGGTTGCTGGAACTGACTCTGCTTTTACGGGCAACTTAAAGCCTTTTTATAAAGTATGGGCTGAGATTATCCTGGGTTCTCTTCACCATAGAAAAAAGATGCGCTGCTCCTCCTACATCAGCCCGACTCACAAGTATACTCTTTTCTGCATTGGCAAAAAGATAGAGATCAACATCTCTCATATTCTATTTGAGAATCTGAAAACCTCTATCTTTGAGTCAAGAGAAGACGAAAGGGCGAAGTACCCTCATATTCCAAGAACAACCATTCCTTTCGGAAGGATGATTTCAGACATTCTGATTGAAAGCAAAGTGGTGAACTCCATCAGAGATCGTAATGCCTCGCATTTTCTTGGAGTAACTCAAGGTCCCATCTTCAATGGTGTTGATCTGTTCGGACTGGAAGTCATTAAGAATGTACCTGTTATGTGCACAAGCTTTCCTGACATTCTGTCCAGAAGAATTGCTGTTAAAGGGTTCATCTCTCTGTTTCATAAAGAACTTGATCAAGTTGTCAAGTTTTACTTGGAAGATTGCGTGAGGAAGCAATCAGATGTTGATCCTGCTTGGATCCGTGGCAGAGTACTTCCGTCTAAAGAGGATATTCTGAAGAAGGATAAGAAGGAACGACAGGCAAGGTTAAAAAGAAAGGCTGAAGAAGATGAGGCTGAAAGAGCCAAGAAGTTGAGGGTCACCTATGATCCTGACAAGGTGGAATCTAAAGAACGAAGAGATAAAAGGATCAGAGATTCCTTTCGCAGAACCAGATCTTCTTCCTCTTCTTCTGTACAAATCTTCAGAAATGTCCTTACTCCTCCTCCTTCTGTCCCTAAACCATCTTCCCAACCACCTCCATCTGAACCAAAAGTAAACTTCACTCTACCAAATCCTTCTCCATCATCCTCCTCCTCTCCCATTCTAAACCCTACACCGTTGAGCATTCTTCCACCAACTCCTTCTGATAATTTCCCCTCACCAATTTCCTTTACAAATACTCCACCCTCTCCTCAAGTCATTCCATCTGACACTCCAACCTCATCAATCATTCTCTCAGATATTCCCTCCTCCTCAACCACCGTACCTCCACCTTCTATATCTCATCCATTACCTACCAGAAAATCCCAACCCTACTGCCTTCTCTATCCAGACTACAAATTTACCTTCAATCCGCCTGAACCTGAACCTTCTACATACCTGGAACTCTTCAGACATGAGGTGATTAGCAGTCTAGACCTTCTGAAGGATGCATTCCTAAATGGTCTGGATGAGGTTTCTACAAGAAATCTCTGGAGAAGATTTCGCAAGGATTTTCAAGTAGAAGCAATGGGTGTTCAGAAAAGACTAGTGGCTGCTGCCCCTGGTTACCCTGGTTACCTTCTGGAGGAAGATAATGGTATCTACTACCATCCTCTCAGAAATTGTGTTGCTGCTGAGGAGAAGTCCTTTGTGGATGAATTGGAAGTATTGAGACTGGCTGCTGCAATGGAAGCAAACCCATGCAGGGACATGGTTATCTGGATTCCTGAGTATCCTGTTCTGCTTGGAGACTTCAAGACCTTATTTGACTTTCTAAGGGAAAACCCTTCTAAGAAAGACCCTAGCTTGGTCATTCCAGAAGTTGTTGACCCACCAGAAGTGGAAGGTCCCTCTGCTCCAAGGAATTTAGCTGCCATTCTTCAGGCTCTAGAGAATGGAGACTCTGAAATTCCTGCTGCAGAGTATGGAGATGCTTCTATGCAAGAAGCAGATGCTGAAGATCATGTTGCTAAATCAGACCCTGTTGAGGATATCCCAGCAAATGATACTTCTATGGAAGCTGCAGATCAACATGTCATTCCTGTGGTTGAAAGCGGTGAAACTTCTCTTGATGAACCTTCTCGTCTTGCAAGGACTCTAGAAGCGATTCAGAGGAGACAGGATGAGCAAAGTTCACTCAATGAGAAGTATGATGCTTTCATTGAGAGGCAAGAAGAACACAACAATGATGTCAAACAGATGCTGGCCAAGATCTTGTCAAGACTAGGGCCATCTTAGATTGAGTCTATGTTGTTTCTTTCTTTTCTTTGCATCTGTTTTGTTTCTGTGCATCTGATTTTTTTTCATCTCGTACTTCTGTACCCATTGGCTGAACCTTAATGAAATCATTTTCTTCCTCCATGTGTTCTGTTTTATGCATCTGAATCTTTTTATATATACTTTTTGATGTTATGACAAAAAGGGGGAGAAAGATAAATGATAAATGATTTGATTAAATCTATCAGTTGCTGGGTAAAGGCTCCCACACATTCACTAACAAGAACTGCAAGTTCTATATGGTTTAAGTGTTTTGCAGGTACAAAGAAGTGAAGTGAATCTTCAAAGCAAACACTAGAAGCAAAACCATTGAAACTGAAGCAAGCTGAGTGCTGTCAAGCTTCAGAGATCAGAAGCAAGAAAGAAGAATGAATCAGAAGCACTGATAATAGAATTTGAATATCATTGTCTATCCTGTTCTGACAAAATTCTATTTGCCCTGATACACATAATGTTATGGCTCTGATACATTATTTGCTTTGATACATGTTTTTAGCCTAAAATGCTCTGATACATTTGGCTCTGATACATATCATGTATTTGAATATACATTTTATGTTCTAACTCGTTCATGCTGACTTTTGTCGTTTAGTTTTTGTTCTGTAACATTTCAGGATGTAGAGATGCTCAGATGATGCTCTGGTACATTCAACAATGTTCTGATACAAATCTAGCATGAAGTGATGTTAGTAGAAATTCAAAGTTCTGAAGCTATCCGAGGGAAGCAGAAATCAGAAGATGTGAATGTTCTAAAAGATCCAGAAATTCAAGTTCTGAAGCTGTCCTGAATGGAAGCAGAAGTCAGAAGCTGTGAATGTTCTGAAGATCAAAGAAATTCAAGTTCTGAAGCTGTCCTGAATGGAAGCAGAAGTCAGAAGCTGTGAATGTTCTGAAGATCAAAGAAATTCAAGTTCTGAAGCTGTCCAATGGAAGCAGAAGTCAGAAGCTATGGATTCTCTGAAGGCAGAAGCTCATATGATCGTCTCTACCGAAATAATTAGGGAAGTCTTTTATTAAAGTTCTTCGAGTATTTATTTCAGGGGGAGATTATTTATCTCAGGGGGAGATTGTTAATCTCAGGGGGAGACATATTCATATGCTTATGTTATAGCTGTGTAATTTGTCTTTTGCCGTCTACTCTTTCTGATCGCAAATTCATATCATTTATATATGTTTTTGTCATCATCAAAAAGGGGGAGATTGTTAGAACAAGATTTGTTCTTATCAATTATCTTAGTTTTGATGATAACAATAATATGAATTTTGCTTAAGATAATATGGTACTCTAATCCAATGCAATTTCCCTTTCAGGAAATATATATATAAAGAGTACGCATAATTCAGCGCTCAGAAGATGTGTCTCAAATGGTTCAGCATGCAACATCAGAACATGGTCTGGCAAGACATCAGAAGATGGTCGAAGCAGAATCAGAACATGGGTCTATGGAAGCATCAGAAGAACATGAGATCAGAAGCACTGAAGATCAGAAGATGGTATCACGCTCAGAAGCACTTCAAGGTCAGAAGATCAGAAGATGCTGTGCACCAAGCTGTTTGACTCTGATGATATTCAAACGTCGTATTCACAAACATCAGATCAGAAGGAAGTACACGTGGCAGACTACGCTGACTGACAAAAGGAACGTTAAAGCTACTAAAGGCTACGTCAGTAGACACAGCGTGAACAAGGCTCGAGGTAGTTGACAAAAGCGTATAACATTAAATGCAAAGCTGTACGGAACACGCAAAGCATTAAATGCATTCAACGGTCATCTTCTCAACGCCTATAAATATGAAGTTCTGATGAGAAGCAAGGTTAACGATTTCGCACCAATTCAATTCAAATTAACTTGCTGAAACTCTGTTCAAATCAAAACTCAGAATCTTCATCTTCATCAAAGCTCACTACATTGCTGTTGTAATATCTTAGTGAGATTAAGCTTAAATTGTAAGAGAAATATCACAGTTGTGATTATCGCTTTTAAGAAGCATTTGTAAACTCTTGAATAGATTACATTAAGTTGTAAGGAACTAGAGTGATCAGTTGATCAGTATACTCTAGGAAGTCTTAGCAGTTAGCTGAGCAGGAAGTCTTGGCAGTTGGCTGAGCAGGAAGTCTTGGCAGTTGGCTGAGCAGAAAGTCTTAGGAGTGAACTAAGCCTAGAGTGATCGTGTTGATCAGTAGACTCTAGAAAAGTCTTAGGAGTGAACTAAGCAGTTGTTCCTGGAGTGATCAGGTTGTGATCAGAAGACTCTGGAAGACTTAGTTGCGGCTAAGTGGAAAACCATTGTAATCCGTGCGATTAGTGGATTAAATCCTCAGTTGAGGTAAATCATCTCTGCGGGGGTGGACTGGAGTAGCTTCGTTAACAGCGAACCAGGATAAAAAATAATTGTGCATTTTATTTTTATCGCTCAAGATTTTAAGTCACACTTATTCAATCCCCCCCCCCTTTCTAAGTGTTTTTCTATCCTTCAAGGGAGTCACGGTGTAATAAGTCCTATATGGCACTACGTTAAGTCCTCATGGAAGGCATGCGGAAAGGGTTAGCAATCAACCCCCGCCCAGTCTCATTGAGTTCGTTCGGTATGCGCACGCTACGCGTCGCTTGCTTCTGAACCTCCACAAGATCTTGTATCGAGTATGTCAGGAAAAGGGTTCATGTAGCCGGACCCCGCATTTCCTATAGCTTGCGTTGCTCGACGTTGATGCTCGGTGTATGCACGCGCCGTTTTCCTTTCAGATCCGTGACGGCTTGGTTGCTGAGAGGGATTCGCTCCTCTTGTCTATGGCCCGATCATTTTCGCGAGGTCTAATGCTTGGTTGACTTGGGTTGAGTTGCTCCCCTTGGCTATGGCGGGACCGCTTTTCTACCATTCGGCCAGTGCCGTTGGTTTGTTTGCTTTACGAGCGGAGCTTGTTTGTGTGATATTATTGTTTGCTTTCGCCTTTTTCTCCATAGGTTGTTAGTTTAGTTTAGACTTGTACCCTTTGTATGATAACATTAGGTAGCAAGCTTTCCCCCTTAGTTTAGGTTTTCCTCATGCATTCTTTAAAACACAAACCACACTCTTTGATTTTCTTTTCTTAAGAGCTTGTTATTTCTGCTCCATTCCCAAGCATAAGTCTCCAAAGGTCGAGCAGCGGAGTGCGAATGTAACTCGTTCACCTAAAAAACACAAAACAAACAGAAATTAGTTAGCCGAGCTACGGTAGCTCTGATTCTGCAAAACAGATACGTAGGCAGCGGGGTAGGGCCTGTGCGAGCACAATCCTTTATTTTCCCTACATTCTGCATTCATTTTAGTCCAGATTAGCGTAGATTTGTTCACACCCATAGATTTAGACACCAGCGTGGATACCATCGAGTACGATGGGCGCGAGGGGTGCTAATACCTTCCCCTCGCGTAACCGACTCCCTTACCCTTTTCTCTGGTCGTGAGACCGTTATTTTGTTTTGTGGTTTGCTGGCATTCCCTTCCTTTTCAGGATAAATATGTTGGTGGCGACTCTGTTAATTTTCGCGGTAGCGACGCATATGGCATTCGATTCTATCATTGTAAGAAGGAGGGTCACACAAGAAAGGTGTACCCTGAACGCCTAAAAGTTCATGGATGTAAGGATAATGGAATGCAACCATTATTCAAGATGATTTTGAATCATCTGATGTCCTTGTGGTTTAGAGCAGTGACTCTAGGAAGGAGTGGATTATGGATTCAGGTTCCACTTGGCACATGACCCGAAACAAAGACTTGTTCGAGGAATTATGTGATCAAGATGGTGGATCAGTACTGCTAGGAAACAACAAAGCTTGCAAGATTGTAGGTGTTGGATCCATGATATTCAAGCTCCATGATGAGTGATTAAGGTTGTTGACTGAAGTTAGGTATGTTCCTGATTTGAAGAGAAATATGCTTTCTCTTGGTGAATTGGACAAGAAAGGATATGTTTTCCAAGGAGAGAAAAGTATCCTAAGAGTCATGAACGGGTCGAAGGAAGTCTTGAGAGGCGTGAAGAAACTAGGCTTGTATACCCTTGAGGCTAAAGTTGTAAGTGGTTCGACAAATGTTGCATCCACGAAACCTTTGTCTAAGATAGAAATCTGGCACATGAGACTGGGCCATGTCAGTGAAGGGGGCCTGGTCGAATTAGGGAAACAAAATCTGCTTGGTGGAGACAAAGTCGAAAAGGTGAAGTTTTGTGAACCCTGTGTACTTGGAAAATCTTGCAGAGTGAAGTTCAACAAAGGCAAACAAAGAACACATGGATCTCTTGATTACATCCATGTTGATCTTTGGGGGCCTGTAAGGTGTCCATCACATTCACGAGCAAGGTATTTTCTATCCATAGTTGATGATTATTCCAGTAAGTTATGAGTATTCATCCAGAAGACTAAGGATGAAACTTTTGAGAATTTCAAAAGTTGGAAGACTCTGGTCAAAGATCAGACTAGCAGGAAGGTCAAGAGGTTGAGAACCGATAATGGCCTTGAATTTTGCAATGAAGCGTTCGACACCTTTTGTGCTGACTCTGGTATTGCAAGGCACAAAACTCTTGGAGGTACTCCACAACAAAATGGTTTGGCTGAAAGGTTTAACCGAACTATTTTGGAAAGAGTTAGATGCATGCTGACTAGTGCGGGGTTAAAAAAGGTGTTCTGGGTTGAGGTTGTTTCAATAGCAACATATCTGATAAACAAATGTCCTTCGACAATGTTAGATATAAAGACACCTGAAGAAGTTTGGTCGGGACATCCACCAGATCTCGACAAACTAAGAGTATTTGGCTGCGTAGCCTATGCTCACATTAGGCAAGACAAGGTCGAACCTAGAGCTCTGAAATGCATGTTCATGGGATACCCTGAAGGAGTCAAAGCTTATAGGCTATGGTGCCTAGAGCCAAGTCATAGGAGGTGTATCACCAGTCGAGATGTAGTTTTCAATGAAGCTGAAATGACTTTTACGAAAACTAATGATGTTGGTCGAAATGCAAGAACATCTGACAAAGAGCTGGAACAAGTAGAGATTCCTTTTGAGGTGGAGCGTGTGGATGTTGAATTGCATATCCCTGATGAAGTCAAAGAAGAAGCAGAAGATGCTGAGGAAATTGAGGAAACTATCGATGACTACCTATTGTCAAGAGATAGGTCGAGAAGAGCCATCAAGCCACCTCAGAGAATTGGGTATGCAGATTTTATAGCTTATGCCTTAATCTCTACAAGTGAGGTTCTAGAAGAAGAACCTAGCGATTACAAGGAAGTTATGAGGAGTCAAAATAAGACTGAATGGCTGAAGGTCATGGATGATGAGATGAAATCTTTTCATGATAATCACACCTGGGAACTGATTAAGAAACCTGCTGGGGCAAGGTTAGTCAGCTGTAAATGGATTTTCAAAGTTAAGGAAGGAATCAAAGGAGTGACGTTGAAAATATACAAGGCAATGTTGGTCGCAAGGGGTTTCACTCAGAATAAAGGTGTCAACTTCAATGATGTGTGTTTCTCCTGTTGTGAAGCATAGGTCCATTCGAGTGTTGCTTGCCATGGTGGCACAATTCGACCTTGAACTGGAACAGATGGATGTAAAGACTGAATTCTTGTATGGTGATCTAGATGAAACGATCCTGAAGAGGCAACCTGAAGGGTATGTCGAAAAGGGGAAGGAAAATTATGTGTGCAAGCTGAAGAGATCCTTATATGGACTAAAACAATCTCCTCGACAATGGAATAGGAGATTCGACAAGTTCATGGCACGCATAAGTTTCATTAGAAGCCAGTTCGACCACTGCGTTTACTTCAGATTTCGACTTAGTAATTCATTTGTTATATTGTTGCTTTATATGGATGATATTCTCATAGCAAGCAACAATGTCGAAGATGTGATGAGGGTGAAGGTTGAACTTAATAAGGAGTTTGATATGAAGGATTTGGGAGCTGCTTCCAGGATTCTTATAATTGACATTCGAAGAGATAGAAAGAAGTCAAAGTTATGCTTATCTCAAGAGGCATATCTACGAAAGATTCTCGAAAAGTTTGGTATGTCAAATTCGAAACCAGCTGTGACTCCAACAAACCCTCGATTCAAACTGAGTATAGATCAGTGTCCTAGTACCGATGTCGAAAAAGCCTATATGAATAGCATTCCATATACTAATATAGTTGGTTCTTTGATGTATGCTATGGTTTGTACTAGACCTGACATAACATATGCAGTAAGTCTTACAAGCAGGAACATGGAAAATCCTGGAAAGACTCACTGACAAGCATTGAAGTGGATTTTAAGGTACATAAATGGGTCTTTGAACATAGTCCTAATTTATGGTGGACCCTTGGGTGAAGATAGTAAAGCAGTAATCGAAGGATATGTCGACTCTGATTATGCAGGTTGTATGGATTCTAGAAAATCTATTTCTAGATATGTTTTCACCATGTTTGGCACTGTAATTAGTTGGAAAGAAACACTTCAGAAGGTTGTTGCTCTATCAACCACTGAAGCGGAGTATATTTCCCTAACTAAAGTTGTGAAAGAAGAATTGTGGCTTGAAGGATTTGCGAAGGAGCTGAAACTTCAAGGTCGAGGTATCATTGTTAAATGTGATAGTCAAAGTGCAATAAACTTGTCGAAGAACTCAGCATATCATGAGCGAACTAAGCACATCGATGTGAGGTTGCATTTCATCAGAGGAGTAATCGAGTGTGGAGAAGTCCAAGTGCTGAAGGTTTCGACAGATCACAATGTTGATGATATGATCACCAAGTCATTGCTGAGTTGCAAGTTTTTCCACTGTATACAGTTGATAAAGTTGCATGAAGAAAGCTAGTTGTTCCCTTGATGTTGTAGAGTTAGATCCAAGGTGGAGATTTGTGAGATATTGGATCGAACTCTAGTATGGTCGAAGGGTAGCTTCTTGGTTCGACAGGGTTAAACATGAAGTCGAAGGTTGGTCACATGTTGGTGTCAAAGTATGCATGTTGTAGTCGAAGATGGGTCTAGCATGCAGGTGTCAAAGATTCTAGGGTTGTTAGCATGTTAAATTAGTTTTAAGTGTTTAAACCCTAATTTGTTAAGTTAACTTGTTTGTTATGTTGGATTGTGTAATGGACCTTGTAGGAAAAGCCTATTAGTTAGTATGTTAGGTTTTATTATAAATAGCATACTAGTCTCCCATCATTGCTACGCTGCAAATCCTAAATTAGGGTGAGAGAGGTTATTTGTTATTCTTGTAAACTTGTAATCTTGTTTTCTAAGAGAAAGTAAAAGAATAGCAGTTATAACCAATTATTGTGTTCTTCTTCTTCCTTGTTCTTTATTCTTCCCTGTATTATACTTTGTTATTGGCATTAAATTCACAACAGACTAATTTATTATAAACAAAGGTATTCAATACATATGACATTTTCATTCACATTTGCAAACAAAATTCACAATAATTTAATGGCACTATTATTTTTTAAAGTATCAAAGTGAATGGTTTCAACATTTTATCACAATTGTTACTCTATAATATAACAAAAAAAATTCAAGTAATTATTCAATATTTAATAACATGTGACACTTATCAGACTAAATTACATATTCTAAAAATTTACTTGGTTCGAGCATTCTAACACATGTCATTTATAAGTTTTGAGAAAAAGGGAAATATGAAGATAAGTTTACATACCTCTGATATCAAGTTATATGAAATAAACATAACCTAATAACAATAAATGAAAGATGGATTTTTTCTTGTGTGTACTCTTTTCTTTAAATTTGAGTTTTGGGCGAGGGACCAAAAAGTGTGGCAATTATTTTGTGTGTGATATGAGCTGAACCGATTATTATAAAAATAGGCCCATGCTCAACTTCTTGACCGAGAAAAATTTCGTTGAGCGGATTGATGGTGTGGGAAAAGAGTTTATTATCATGCAAAAATTCTCTATACGAGTAGTTGTTTATTGAGAAAATGCAAAAACAAATGCCAATTCTTTGGTTCAAATTAACTCTAGTACATCAATGTTTTTAAGTTTAAATTTAAAGTGAAAATGGTTAACAATTGCAAATAAAATTGGGTTGTTTCTCAATAAGCATTTGTTTTACGTTGTTAGCCTGACATGTTTTAGATGAAAATTTATGGGGAATCATAGGACATACCTGGGTCAAGCAGGTCGCTTGACCTTTTTGGCATTTCTACCGTTTCTTTGGTCCATTGTACAAGCAATCCAATATGAAAACAAAATTTTCCTCCAGGGCTTCTATTAGCTTCATATGGAGGTGGCTTTCAAGTATCCTATTTTTTCTTCGTCAACCTTAAGCTTGACGTGTCCATTTGTTGCATTTGTTTGACAATAAGTTTTTACGTATTTTGGATTCTTGGATGCATAATAAAATAAAATATAACTCAGATAGTTGCATTATGACTCTCATTTTCCCACTGTCAATATCAATGATAACTTTTGGAATCTGCAGATAGCGTATTCCAAAGATCATAAGTACCTCATTGTCCTTTTCAATATCCATGACCACATATATATTGATAATAACAATATATACTTTAACTTTCATATTCTCAGCTAACTCAATTGGATGTTTGATTGAATTATTAACCAAGTAAGGCATCATCTTTGTCTATTCTATATACAAATAGCTAATTCTTTCAACCACTAGAAGTGGCGTGAGACTAATACTTGCTTCTAGATCCATTAGTGTTTTACTAGCATTTAAGATTCTACTTGCTTCTAGATTCATTAACATTATCACTTACCTTCCCACTTTTAGTTATGATTGTTAAGGTTTTTCTGGGTGTTGGCAGTGAAGGTGCCTCCTTGTTGGTCGACTAATTGCTTTGGAGTTTATCATATAAGGAATTCTAAGTTTCTCACTGAAGCCTTATTTTGTTTTTGACTTGCTATATATATTTGCATGAATTACTTTAGAGTATTCTCCAAATTTGCATTTTTTCCAGTCTGATGGTGACCCTGATTGTAATTATGGTATTATTGTTGTCTATTTGATCAAACGACATCTTTCCTCCATCCTTGGCCATAGTTAGAATTGTTTCCCATCTGATAATTGTTACTCCGTCCTTGGTATTGGTTTGATATATGGTGATTATTCAAATAATTCACCTTTTCAGTAGGATGATCATTTGTACATAACTCACGATATGCAATTATTTGTTTATAATTTCTAGAATATCTTGCATTTCTTTGATTTTTTATGGAAATTTAGACAATTGCTTTGAAAGTTCGTTCATATTCCGAGTTAGTATATTATTTTGAGCAAGCATTGCATCGTTGATTCCTAACTCTAGCATTTCAAGATTTATTTGAAGGAGAATTATGTTGTATTTTCCCTAATGGTCAATGAGTTAAATTTTCTCTATGATTACAATAACATCTTCTACACTCTTTAACAATAGAGAACCATTTACACTTGGATCAAGTAATGGTTTAGTTGTTGCAGAAGTCCATTTCTGACTATATAAATTTGTGTAAAGTCTTTGAATCGATAATCAAGACACCTTCTCATCATTGATTTATATCTCTCACATGCTTCCCTTAATGTTTTTGTAGTTCCTTGCAAAAAGACATAAATGGTTGTTTTAACTTATATGAACTTATTTTGAGAAAATAATATGTTGATGAAATACTCTTCTAGCATGTTCCAATCTTCCATGGTTTAGGTTGGTTAATCCAAATATCAATGATTTATTTTTCCAATTTGAGAATGAAGAGAGTCTTAAGAACATAACTTCCACTTCTTCTTGTACTCCAAGAGTGTCATATATCTCATTGAACTTGGTCGAATGGTTAAATGGATTCTCATGATCTAAACATGCAAAAGGGTTGTCATCAATTATTTGAAGGAGTCCAATTTTAATTTCCATCTGTCTGACATTTGCTGGAGATTTTCCTAGACAAGCTAATCACCTCGGACTATTTTAACAAAGAACCCTACCACTTGTTGATGACTTCATAGTCATTTTGATCCTGTTGATTAGTCATTTCTTCCAAGATTGTTGCTTTGATTCTATAAGGTTGTGGGGATCAAACATTTCAATCTCATTGTCAAATAGTAATTGACTTTTACATCACATGCACCATTTTCTTTCAAACTAGAAAAAACACTAGTAATAACAAGAAAAATAAGCTAAGAGTATATATACAATATGAAAAAAAATTAAAAAAAATTAAATTGATAAAAACCACTAATAAGCTTGTAATATCTAAACATTAGTCATCGAAAATGATGTCATTTTGATTAACATATTTGTATAATGGTTATTAAAAATAAATGTGAGCATTGTATATCATCTTCACAAGGATTGACACGACATACAACTTATGAACAGTTGCTTTTACTTTTAGTGAATAGGTTTCATATTCAATTTGAGAAATATTTTCATAGCTAATAAAGATAACAAATTAAAAGATACAGTTTAATATGTGATCGAGAGATGTTGGGATTAAATTGAAACTACTATACGCTCATGTATATTATTGACCAATTATACACATTTCAGTCATTAATTCATATTATAACCTATCACTTGGCAACATTATCCATATCCCAAATAATGTCACAGTATCAATCTTATTGTTTATTGGACATTCTCTTAGACTAATAAACAATATGACGTGTCATTACAATTCCATAATATATATGAATATATCTAGGGGACAACTTCTCTATCCATCACAAAAAGTTGGATAGTATACCTTCAACCAATCACAAGGTTCCATTTAATTTTAACTCATTTAATTAATTATAAAATAGTACAATTTTTTATTGTTTCCATGAAATTTTACAAGGTAACTTTACCCAACTTTTTGAGTTGGGTAGATAAGAATTACCTAAATCTATCTCTAAAATTTAGCATTCAATAAATGAACATTCATGGTCTAAACCTAAAGAGTCTTTCTTAGTAACAGTTAAAATTAAAAAAAAGAAAGTTATAAATGATCAATATATTAGACATACATTAATATCCTTGGTTTGAACCTAGGAGTACTTCTCACTGGCAGATTAGGTTAAAAAAATTCATTAAGTTATACCAAGCATTGAACACGAGAGTAAACATCAATGCTATTGAATAACTAAAATTGGCATAACATCTCAAGAGTAATACATATATGTCATAATAGATTACAAATCAAATCTCAACAAAAAAATAACTTAGCTACTCATAATGACAGTAGCTAAGGCTGGAAATGAGTAGAGTCGAACTTGCCTCCACTTGATTCGACTCAATAAGAATTGGTTCAACTCAAAACTCGACTCGAGTTCAACACAAACTTTTTTAAGCTCAAACTCAACTCATTTGAAGTTCATGCGCATCTCGGTTCAACTCGTTTAAAGTTCATGCGCATCTCGGTTCAACTCGTTAGATTCAATTTGTTAAGTTCAGCTTATTTGCTTCATGAACTTAAACATCATTTTTTAAGTCTATTTTTTTATATTTGATATTTTAAATTAATATTTTTAAGCATGGAAAAGTTTTTAATTTTTTAAACACTATTTTAATAAAAGTAAAGTGCACTCACCACTCTAAATATTTGATATAGGAATTTACATCTACTTACATTTTATAAATTAGACTAGTATGTACGAATATAATCTTCAACCATTATATAGAATTTTGATATAATTATTTTATTTAATATAGAAGTTTAAATTTTAATCACTATATATACTTTTTTTATATGATGTTGATTTAATTTGTATAGTTCTTTTCTATAAATATTTTGCTCATTTGAAAATATAAATAGTCAATTAAAACCATTAGATTAAAAGAAAATACATGGCTAAGATTTGAAGTAAGTCTTTAAACCCACTCTTATAATTAATATATATTCCTTAGTGTATAATCGATTTGACTCATGAACCTAAACTCATTTAATTAATGAACTTAGTTTTTAGCTTATGTTTAGCTCATTTGATTCTTGAACCTAGTTCAACGATTTAGGTGTCGAATTGAGTTTCAAACTATGTTCGAGTTTAATTTGTTCATTTCCAGACCTAATAGTAGTAATATACAATGGGTAGTAGTAGAATGACATCAAACAATCTCAATCCTGTGTTAAAATCCACTTTGACCTCCCTTCATCGTTAAAAATCTATCAAGTATCTCTCACACTAGTTTCTCTCCCTGAACAAACTAAAACTAAAAACTATATATCCAATGACATCCCAAGCTCCTTTAAATAAATTTTTGATGGGACTTCAATTCGAAGAGAGAAGGGTGGCTGACGCAATCAGAAACACTAGGGATTAACAAGCGCTAAACTTAGATTAAGAACATAGGTTTGCAAGCGCAAAACCTGTCAGATAAACTCTGAAATCTACCAGATAAAGAAAATACTGAATTTTATTATATAAAAAGATGAAATTTGACTCACGCCAAAATTGTTTAAATACAAAAGCAAAGAAACCTTAATGAACTTTTAATCCAAAACAAAAATAAAATATAAAAAAAACCATAATGGACTTTTAATCCAAAATAGAAATTAAATTGAAAATTATGAAAAATATTAAAATGATATTTTTGGGCCTGAAACAAACTCGAATGGCTTAAAAAGCCTTCCTACATCTGTCTCGTCCACCTCTGAAGAACTCGACCCTAAATTTGCTTTCTTGAATAAGAGTCTCATCTGCTTGATATTCACGAATGTCGGCAACATTAAAAGTAATGGATATATTCATGAAATTCATGAGAGCTACCACATAAGCACTATCATTGATTTTTTAGGTGATTTTGAGCAAGCCATACTTGCGTGGCTGCAACTTGTTGTATGTACCAATTAGGATCCATAACACTTTTTCTAGAATTATTATTTCCTTCTTTACAACACTTATTAGCCATTTACTCACCACTTGACTGAAAAATTTAGTTTCTTTAACAACCTCATCAAGATCCTTTTCATTTTGTGATATTACCAATAAACTAGACTTATTTCCTCCTGGATTCTTATCAAAGTGCAAAACAGAAGCCTTAACAAATTTACGTGCGACCCACGTAAACATAATCATGTTTTCCCTTACTCGATAAGTGATGTCATTATCAAACTTCCAAGGTTTACCAAGTAAAATATGATAAAGAACCATATTGAGAATATCAGAAAGTACCTATTCTCTATAATGCTTTCCAATGAAGATATGAACTCTACAAGCTAGTGTTACTCGAACTTAGGAGCCCTTCTTACCCAACCGAGGGTGCATGGCTTCTCATGGGATTTTATGGAAAATTCAAATAAACTACCAATTTATGTGACACCAAATTCTCTATGCGACCATATTCCACAATCAGATTACACACCTTGTTCTTGATAGAACAATGTGTTTTAAATAAATTCTTGTGCTGCTCTTCATCTTTAGATATTGTAAAATTTTCTATAACATAAAATTTACCCTCTCATCAGATTCTTCTTCTGCAAACTCAACCCCCGCATATTCATCGTTCTCAGCTGCACGTCCTTTTTTTTCCTCTTCCCTTTCTTCTGCAATAACACCGAATTTCCTTATTGGACAAACATTTGATATGTGACCTCTCCCATTATAATGTAAACATGTGTCTCCAGTGAGTTTATCATAAGAACTATTCTTCCTCTCAATCGGTGCTTTACCTTGTTGCACACCGCTAATAATGCTAATGCCTTTCTTCACAAGGTTGAAATCCCTGGTTGTGGCATTATTTTCCTTGTCGCCTGCTGATTCAAAGTTATTTTGGGGGGAATACCTAAAATATGAGAAATTTTGAGGTGATTTCTTCATTAGTTATGCCTTCAAAGCTAGACTGGATGCCTTATCTACAGTCCGTACAATCTGTAAACCCATTTTCTCCTGCAAAGGTCCCTTTAGGCCATCGATGTATCCAACTACCTTTTGGTTTTCTGATTTTCACAAATCATTATGCACAGAAAAACACAAAAACTTAACTGATTATTCTGTTACAGTTCTCTTTCCCTAAATACACTAAATATACATCTTATAAAGATTCTGCTAATGATCCTCTAGTAGAATCACTCCACCATTAATTGTATCATTCTTCGCCAAGAACTAACCAGTCATTTTTTCCCTCTACCTCAAAACTACAAGCTTATTCCACTAGACATCAACAATACTCTTCAGAATGATTACCACCATCTTAACTTTATTGTTCTCAGGGACAGCCATGACATCGAAGAATCTATCAACATCAATTTTTTAATCCAGAAACTCATTCACTCCTATCGTTCCATAGAATAATGGAATATCAGCCTTCAATCGATATTCATGGTTATTTTGTCGATTCTGTAATCAAACTCTTCCTCGTAGGGTTCTTCTTCTCGAGAACTCGAATTTTCAACAATAACAACACTATTATTTCCACCCCATGTTACCCTAACCTGTTTTTCTTCCCTGTCTCTTCGTTTATTCTCGTTGTTGTTGGCGTTGTTCACCTGATTTGCTAAAGTCACCATCTATTCAGTCAAATTAGTTAGAGTCGTGGTAAAATTCGTGGTAATTCCCTTAAGATCTGATACTGTCACCGGTTGATCCTCTATGAATATCAAGTTATAAAAAGAAACAGGAGAAAACCTGCTCTGATATCACCTAACACAGTCATAAACACTTGGGATTAGGAAGCGTTAAACCTAGAATGCGAACACGAGTATACAAGCGTAAAACATGTCAGATAAACTCTGGATTTTACTATATCAAAAGATAATCTTTGAGTCACGCCAAAATTGTTTAAATTCAGAAGAAAAGAAACCCTAGTAAACTTTTAATCCAAAACAAAAAATAAAAGAGGAAAAAAAAGAAACATTAATGGACTTTTAATCCTAAATAGAAATAAAATAGAAAATTGCTAAAAATATTAAAATGTTGTTTTTGGTCCTGAAACAAACTCAGATGGCTTGAAAAGCCTTCCTACATCAGTGGCTCGCTAAAGGAATTGAGCTTTCTTCGCGCAAAAACAACCTTCGAGCGTACTTTAAACCACCTTTCATTTTTCGGTCGAGTTGTGCCCCACTCAACAAATTTACCTATTTTATAAGGGATTACTTATATCTTGGATTCATTGATCGAGTCGCATTCGCCTTTGTGTGATTGACTTGAGTCTTAGCCTCCTTTTTACTTCAAAATTTGGCTCCCTTGATCCATATTGCATGTCATTTTGATCCATTTCATTTTCATTATAAACATCATACATATCATATTCAAATGATGATAAATTAGGATCAATTTACAATTCTATGACAATATTTATTTTATGCATAAATATGGGGGTTTATGTGTTACTTCGTGCGAATGTAAATGAATAAGTGTGTGAAATCAATATTGATCTTTAAGTAAATTACCCGCTTATTAAGGATCTTAAGGCTTCTAATTTCACTAGTAAATAAATAATATAGGACCGCATTTTTTTGCCACCACATTTGGTTGGTTCTAAAGGTCGTTGATGTTTCTACAATGTCCCAGAGAATGGAATCGTTCTAGTGTTGGATTTTTCCTTCAAGGGGATTGAGTATCATAGCGGTGAGAACATAGGGAGTTTAGACTCTGGTCATCCCCTCAAGTCTCTAGTTGGATGAACGCAGGATGATATATTCTAATTGACGATCATTCATGTCTGATCTTGCATTAATGCCACTAGATCCCTAATCAAAGGCTCCTCGTTAATCGCGACAATTGTGATGTTATTCCAAGGCTGATATGTTGGTTTGGGTGATAAAGTAGTTGTCACTCCATCGATTTGATATGTATTAATCGCCGTTGTCTTCTTCCTATGAACCATTAAGCAAAAATGATTGGATTTTTCTAAGGGGAAAATAAAACGTTAGCCCCCTACGAGGATCATCATTAATTCAAGTTGACTTGTTAAGGTAGATCCAAATAAATGACTCTTAAAAATGTTAAACGGACCGACAAACACCTTAAATCAATTGTTGGTAGGAGTGACACTTGCAAACACTCTAATTCTCAATTAATTAAAAAAAACAGAGGTATTGATATAAGAAATTATGCACATTTCACTATGAATTCAAAGCCTTTATATAAATATTTTAAAGAAGTCAAAATTATGAAAAAGATATGACAATATTAAGACACCCAATATTTTTACTGTATTTGAATTTTCACTTTCTTTTCTACAAACTAGTAACAAACCCGTGCATACGCACGGGTTCTGTTCGGTTATGCGAATTTGGATACATCATTTATTTTAAATAAAAATGTTAAAAAAGAAAAAAAAAAGATAAATAATTGATTATTTCATATATAAAAATATTTAGATCAATAATAGATTTTTTCCCGTATACCATTTTTTTTGATTAAAAATATTTAATCATAAATATCATTTCTCGTATATAAAAATATTTAAATCAATAATAATTTTTTTTCCCGTATACAGACTTCATTTTTGTTTATGTATCATTTACAAAAATATTTGGATCAATAGTAAATTTCGTATATAAAAATATTTCGATCAATAATAAATTTTCTTCCGTATATAATTTTTAAATAAAAAATATTTGGGTCATAAATACCATTTTTCGTAAATAATAAAATTTTTTCCATATACAAATATTTTTTTGTTTAGGTATCATTTAAAAAAATATTTGGATAAATATTAAAATTTCGTATATTAAAATATTTAGATCAATAATATATTTTTTCCCGTATACCATTTTTTGATAAAAAATATTTGATCATAAATGAAATTTTTCGTATATAAAAATATTTAGGTCAATAATATATTTTTTTTCCGTATATAGACTTCATTTTTGTTTAAGTATCATTTACCAAAATAAGGTTATTTTGGACTTTTCAACAACCATTAATTTTCTTATATTATATATTGATAGATTTTTTTTGAAGAAAGAAGTGAGAAAGTGATGAAAGAAAAAAAAATAGAGAATAAAGAGAGATTTGATAAGTTTGATAAAATATAAGAGTTGCATTATTTTAATAATAAAAATAATAAATTTATGGTACAAAGACCAAAAAACCACAATTCTAATGTGGTGGCAAAAAATCAAATAAGGGTATTTTGGACTTTTACACAACCATTAATTTTCTTATATTATATATTGATAGATTTTTTTTGAAGAAAGAAGTGAGAAAGTGATGAAAGAAAAAAAATAGAGAATAGAGAGAGATTTGATAAGTTTGATAAAATATAAGAGTTGCATTATTTTAATAATAAAAGTAATAAATTTATGGTAAAAAGACCAAAAAACCACAATTCTAATGTGGTGGCAAAAAATCAAATAAGGGTATTTTGGACTTTTACACAACCATTAATTTTCTTATATTATAGATTGATAGATTTTTTTTTGAAGAAAGAAAAGAGAAAGTGATGAAAGAGAAAAAAAAGAATAGAGAGAGATTTGATAAGTTTGATAAAATATAAGAGTTGTATTATTTTAATAATAAAATTAAAAATTTTATGGTACAAAGACAAAAAAACCACAATTTTAATGTGGTGGCAAAAAATCAAATAAGGGTATTTAGGACTTTTCCACAACCATTAATTTTCTTATATTATAGATTTGAACTCTCTTTATATAAATGTCGGAGAAATTCTTAATGTGCCCTTATGGATTCTTAGAGGTCTTTAACAGAAATCCCTTAATATCTCCTTAGTTCGGATATGCATTTTTGAACTCTCCATATTTCAATTTTTTATTGTATAAGTTCAGAGATGCATATACGGAAGAACCGAATGGTAACTTTCAGACACACATATCTGAATTAAACATTGACTACCAAACTGAAGCAAAAATCTTAAAACCAAAGCAACTTAACATAAATTTAACATAAATAATCAAAATTACATAGATAGTGGTACAAAAATTTAATATTACATTTTACTATAAATGCGTAGCTGAGGACGTTGCAATATTTTGATAACAACTTCTCAAAATCGTTGAAGCTTCACATCGACTTCAGTCGGACTCTTAGTACAGTATCGGTGAAAAGTACTCCACATAATCTTCAAATCGTTATCCGTCTTCAATGCAAATTGGGTGAACTTTATTTTTGCTTTAGTGTCAAGTGAGAGTGAACGATACTCAAGATGGACCACCTTTCACTTTTCTGGATACTGCAGGAGAGAATTCAGTATGGTAATCAGCTCGGCGAGAGGCGTGTCCTCGGAGAACCTAAATTAACGTGAAGACATCTCATCACTGAAGTAGACAAAAGCAATGTGAGGATATGTTTGACTCATCTCTGTTTGTGGTGTGTGATGCTGAAAAAATGGTATGGAGACCCTATTTATAGAATATTTGGAGCAATTTGGATCCAAGAATTTTTATTCTGCCACCAGAGCATGTTTCAGATATTAACCTCTGAATTCATCATTTTTTATGAAAATAGGGGTTTCAGATAGGCATATCCGAAATAACCCCTCTTGTTTTTTTAAATGAAGGTTATTTAGGATGTGTATATTCGAACCAACCACTGTTATTTTTTTAAATGAAGGTTATTTCGGATATGCATATCCGAATTATGCAAAATTAGAGATAGATTTTAATTTAGCAGAATCAGTACCATAGAAACAAAAAATAAAACGATAAAAGTAAACAGCGGTAAAATGTAGAATATATATTATATATGTATTGAATCGTATATAATTTATATTGTGCACGACAATACATTCAAAAAATGGTTCGATTACGTTCTAAAATGCACCGAATGTTTTGTCATTGCTTAAATTTAAAATCAGTTCTTTCTTCGACTTCTCCCTATTTGACTCTCTCTCAAGCTCCGTCAATTTGGTAAACTTTGTCATGCTTTCCAAAAAGTGACCTGGCCAAGTTTCCGCCTCTTTTGCGGAATGTGTCGTCCACTCCACTGATCATGTAGCCGAAATAGGACACCCCGATTTCAAACAAACCTGAACAAAATGGAGCGATCTAAGATACTCAATACAAATGATACGACCTAATCGGTCTTGAGACGGGCAACTCCGAAAAGGGAAAAATGTGTCTAAAAAACCATATCTCGTCAGATCGATACACACCTTGTCATATGCACGTGCTATAAGATTACCCATTTTAGGGAAGCACATTCACTTTGTAACTGGTATGAGACCGCTAACACACGGAACATATTTTTCACTTCTCTCGCATCTCATCGGTACAAATGATTGCCTTCTACTAGTGTCATTGTCGGACCTTCCAATCACAACGCCAAATCCGAGTTTGCTAGCTACCATTCGGACTCATTCAAGCATATGTTGACGAGCACTGAAAATTTGATCATTTGTAAATTATTTTCGAACAACTATCTCGACACCAATCGTTTTAACATCGTCCTTCACCTCATCCATCTTAGCATCGCCATTCACCTTATTTGAAACCTTTACAACAGCTTTGGAAAACATATCGGGGTGCACCATATCTAAAACGGAAAAAAACATAAAATCTGTTAAATTCTGTTTCTGTAACAAGACATGTTTTATATATGCACATCCGAAATATAGTAGACGAGTTTCAGATATGCATATCCGAAGTGATGTTTTTTTTTCATCAAAAACTCAGCACCAATGCAAGGAAATAAAAGATGAATTGAGGAAAGTTTACCTTAAATTGCAGCTTTCTATGCTCTATTTGATATGATAAAACACTTAAAACTTGGTTTGGAGACGAAAAGTTGATTGAAAATGGTTGAAATTTTGCAGTAGGTTTTAGTTATGGGGGAAAATAAAGAGAATGAAATAGTGGTAAGGTGATCATGCAACAAACTGATATAGCAACAATATTTTCAGATATGCATATCCGAAAATACAATTGAATGTTTGAATCCAATGTTCAAATAATAATAACGTGTAAATATGGTGGTTTCAGATATGCATTTTCGAAACACATTGAAAATTAATTTTAAATGCGTTCGAAGTTGCATCTATGAAGAATATTTTTGAGCTTTTAAAGGTTTATTTTATCCGTGTAAAGAGCATATAAAGAAAAGACCATAATGTAGATGCATTTTTGAAGGTTTTAGATACATGTCTCCTATGTAGTGTCCAAAAACACTTGTAAGATAGTGTATGGAATGGACTATCTTGCATCACACACCGTGCCATTTCATTTACTTGCCAAGATTCACTATCAGATAACAAACAAACAACCATGATTCCTCACTCCTAATTCAACCAACTCACCAACATCAACTACCTCAAAATGGCATCATCAACTACTCTCTTCAATTTCAAACCACTTCACCATCAAAGGATAATAACAAAGTCAAAATCTCCGTTTTCTTCTCCACGTTTCATTTCTTCTTCCATTAACAATCCTTTCTCGCCAACACATATCTGTTTTCCACTTCTCACCTCTCACTCTCTTCATAACCGCAAATTCCATGTGAGTATCCAGAAACTTGAAAACTCATCAAAGTTTTAAGCTTTTTAGTCTAATTTGGCCTTTTCATCTTCTGGGCAGGTTCAAGCGCAGAGGAAGTATTCTGCTGGGAACAATTCTGAGTCGGTTGCTTCCGATGAAACTTCCCAAGAGGAATTTTCTTGGTCTTCTGTAATCCTTCCGTACGTTTCTGTCAATGTTCTTTCTTTCTATATAGGTTAAGTAACAAAGCTTGAGACCTGTTTGGATCAACTTAATAAGTGCTTATCATATTCATATAGGTGATTATTATGTATAAGCTATAAGCTGTTTATAAAGCTATTCTCGAGAGTTTATAGAAATAAGCTAAAACAATTTGCAGACATGGCATATTATTTTCATAAGCTCTTCTGAATAGTTTTAGAGAGTCAGAAGTGCTTATGGCACTAAATAAGCTCAAATAAGTCAATCCAAATACGGAAATGAGAATGAAAAACTTCAGTAGGTAAGGGTAACATACTTGACTTAATTTCAATTAAGATTAGGATTGGTTCCATAACATGTGCAGAAGTGCTTATCATATATATGTAAATGTAATTCTGTATAAGCTATTTATAATGAATTTGAAATGTAAGAGTTCCTGGGTGCTTATCGTAGCATGTTGTTTCAAAATTTAGGTTTGTGTTCCCTGCATTGGGTGGCTTGTTATTTGGTTATGATATTGGTGCCACATCCGGTGCTACAATTTCACTGCAGGTAAAACTTTGTCAATCTGTGTCTGTCAGTTACATTTTTTTCGGTTAGTTCAGTAACATATATAAATGGTTTTTTACATTATTGATTTGAATTCACAGTCAGCAGAGCTTAGCGGTATCGCTTGGTCCAATCTTTCCGCCATTCAGCTTGGTCTTGTGGTATGATTTCTGTATCATACCTGGAAAACTTGTTGCTTGCAATTTATGGAAAAGTTATGACCATCTTTACACATTAAGATCTAACTCGTAATGTCAAACATAGGTCAGTGGTTCCCTATATGGGGCTCTTCTTGGCTCACTTCTTGCATTTGCAATTGCTGATTTCATTGGTAAATGCTTTGCTTACATTATCCAAAATATCAGAACCCAAACTTCTTTAGATTATTATTATTATTATTTTTGAGTATTTAATTTGTATACACCATGGTGAAGATATTTTTTACGCTATCAATCAATCATAGTCGTCAGATCATTTAAAATAGTTGACTTTAATCACAATTTCTTATAAAGTCCTACATATGATTGGTTGTGATTTGTTAAAAGTGTACATTTTTTTTACATCAACGGTGTACCAAAATTAAACTCTTATTATAAATATATTAATTTGACTAAAACACTAGGGAGGAAGCGACAACTCATCGGTGCTGCCGTGTTGTATCTACTTGGCAGTGCAATCACTGCCACTGCACCAGAACTTGGTGTTCTCTTAGCAGGAAGACTTATTTATGGACTCGGTATAGGTCTGGTAGGCTACTTTAAACTGTAACATGTTTTTTGTTGGTAATATTGATTATTTCGGCACAATTTTACGGGCGAAATGTATTACAGGCCATGCATGGAGCTCCTTTATACATTGCAGAAACATGTCCATCACAAATCCGTGGCACTCTAGTATCATTAAAAGAACTCTTCATTGTCTTGGGGATTCTGGTACATTACATTATTTCCTTTTTTGCATCTCTTATCAAAACTAAAGAGATTACTAAGCCGGTGACTGAACTATATCACGCAGTTGGGTTATTTTGTGGGAAGCTTTCAGATTACTACAGTTGGTGGATGGCGATTCATGTATGGATTTAGTGCTCCGCTTGCTGTGTTAATGGGGCTCGGGATGTGGACTCTTCCCGCCTCTCCTCGGTGGTTGCTTCTGAAAGCAGTACAAGGAAAAGGTTCTTTTCAAGATTTGAAGGAGAAGGCAATTGTTTCCCTTAGCAAATTAAGGGGCCGACCACCCGGTGACAAAGAATCTGAGAAGCAGATAGAAGAGAGTCTCGTCTCATTGAAGTCAGCGTATGAAGATCAAGAATCCGAGGCGAATTTCTTAGAGGTGTTTCAGGGTCCCAATCTGAAAGCGTTCGTAATCGGTGGGGGGCTAGTACTATTTCAACAGGTTGTTCCATTTCAGTGCAATGAGTTATTTCATCATTATATCATAATTGTGTTTGGATACTTCCACTTTATTCATGTTATACTGAAGGAAATATGGAGAGTTTTCTTTCTGCTGTTTGTCTGATATGTCACCTTATTACAATAGATAACAGGTCAACCTAGTGTTCTGTATTATGCCGGTCCTATTCTTCAGGTACTTAATTGTTAAAACTCATTTTTGCTTTATTTTCAACGAAATTTTCTCATCTCCATCTTGCTCACGGTAGATTATATACATGTCATATATCTAGAGTGCTGGATTTTCTGCTGCCGCCGACGCGGCTAAAGTTTCAGTTGTTATTGGCTTATTCAAGGTATATCTATTTAGGCGTTTCACTTATGGGAAGAGAGACCGAGACCACTTTGGTACACTGACGGTATTATTTTTGTGATTGATCAACTTGTAGTTAGTAATGACATCGGTTGCTGTTCTAAAAGTAGATGATTTGGGGAGAAGACCTCTTCTGATTGGAGGTGTCAGTGGCATTGTAGGAATTCTATCACATTTGAACTAACTAACAGTTTCTTACAGTATTTCAACTTGTCAAATGCAATGGTTATTCACTTTTATTTTATTTTTTTAGGCCCTATCTTTAGTTCTCCTTTCCGCTTATTATAAATTTCTTGGAGGGTTACCAATTGTTGCTGTTGCGGCTTTACTCCTTTACGTTGGTTGCTACCAGGTAACGATTTTCTGGTCATTGGCCCTGCTTCTTTTTTTTGTTGTTGTCATATTCAACCAGAAATGGAAGTCCTCTTCTGTATACTGATAACCATGGCTTAAAATATTATGGACTACTACCGATTAATGTCAAATTGCATTCGAATTGCAGATATCATTTGGGCCGATAAGTTGGCTTATGGTATCAGAAATCTTCCCACTCCGTACTAGAGGACGGGGGATTAGTATGGCTGTTCTTACCAACTTTGCTGCCAATGCTGTTGTTACCTTTGCATTCTCACCACTAAAGGTTTTAGATTCATTACTTTCCATGTTATTTTCGTATGCAGGATAACTTAATCATTTTTTAACGTTGTCTGATCTCTTTCGGAATTTATAATCTATGTTGATTTCCACTGCAGGAGTATCTAGGAGCAGATAACCTTTTTCTCCTTTTTGCGGTCATTGCTTTAGTGTCACTTGTGTTCATTGTTACTTCTGTCCCGGAGACAAAAGGCTTGAGCTTAGAAGACATTGAATCCAAAATCTTGAAGTGACACCAGAAACTAGCTTTTGATGTGAGTGCATTATAGTTTGTCACCTTTTGTATATCTTATGCGTGTAATTTGATGTTCGTGGTAATGATTGCAATAAGAAGATGATATTACCATCTCTAATCAAGTTACTTGAATTACTAAGGGTTCTAACTTATGATTTTAGTATTCATGATTCGCAGCTAAATATTTTGTGGCAAAAAAAATGTAAGTATATGCAATGTTATAAAAATATACAATGTATCGTTCAGGTCATTACACGCAAAAAACACAACTTATTACATACAATTAAATTTTACAAATATAAGGGAGACTATATTTTCAGTCTAATTTTACAAATACAAGGTTGAACAGGAACTGAATGCATACACAAAAATGAAGCAAAAACATCATGTGGACTTTCAATTTGCCTGAAGAACCCTGTCATGGTTTTCTTCCTGAACAGCTGCATATTTAGAATGATCAAATTAAACACTGGCTTATGTTAGAGGCAAAAATAGTTATAGGGAAAAAAATCAGATGTTACGAAATGAACTAGTAGTAAATTACCTTCTTGAGTGTTAAAAGTTACAGGGATTAGAGATGGCGCACGGGTAGGGCTAGTAGGTACTGAGACAGAGATTTTAGATGGTGCATTGGTGGTGCTGGTAGATGCTGAGACTTGGGGTGGCGTACGAGTAGTAGTGCTTGTGTTTGTGTCTGCATGTTTTGTTGGTGCCTCAGTTCGGAGCAAAGATGTTACGGCTTCTCTCACCTTCTCAATCACGCCTACATCACCGGGAGTTCTTCTAGGACTCATTGCTTCAGATATCACTTTCGAGAGAGCTTTCTCATCTTCTCCTGGCTCAAATTTGTTCATCAAATATTCCTTCACCGAAACACCCTTATCCCATATCTGTAACGGGGTACTGTTATTGCTCGCACCCGGTGGAGCAGACGCGGGTGGTGAAGGTGGTGAAGTTCCCACTGGATTTGATGAAGTTCGAGGGGTGCCTGGATCTGTTTGAGAAGGCATCTTAGCTGGAGGAGTACGTGAAGTGCGAAGGGTCAATGATGACGGTTTATTAGCTGTTACAGCTGTTGGTGATGAATTGTGATCCTCTGCTGGCTTGGAAACTGAGAGACCGTGAAATTTGGATGTTATATATTGAGCTGTTTCTGATCCTTCAGCATATGCTGGTGACTGATTCTTCTCGGGTGAAGTTTTGGTGATTATCTTACTTGGACAAGAAAGTGTCGGTGCAGTAGTTGCTGTTGCAGCTGGTTGTGTTAGTTTCTTTGACAGCGAACGACTTAGTGTTTTTTCTCTAGCTTGTTCTAATCCAAGTTTCTCATTGTTTGACAGAACATGCTTCTGCGGGGTTACTGGACTCAATTTTGAATGTTGCCTTGTATTTTCTTTATGTCCTTCATGCGCCATCTCAGATTCATACACTGAAATATTAATCGGAGACAACAATTATTCATATACGAATAAAAAAGAATCAACATAAGCCAGTTATATATGTTTTTTCTTACTACATGTACCTCCATGATGTTCCGCATCTTCTTCTGCTCCATCACCTTCATGTCCAGCACTCGAAGGGGAACTAGTAGCACTCCAGTCCTCGTGTCTTTTCTTGCTGAGGCTGTGGCGTAACTTCTTAGCTTTTTCCTTTACTTTGGTGATTACTGATTTCTTCTGATTCTGATGCTGATTGTGATTGTGATTCTGATTCTGATTCTGGCCATGGTCTTCTTCCGAGTCATGATGCCTCAACCTTTGGAAGAAAGGGGAGGACGGCGAAGAACAGGCCGAAGAAGACGAGGATTTGCTTGGTGACAGCTTTGGCTTTGAGGCTTCTCCTGCTATATGTCAAAAAAGGTTATATTATATATAACATCGAACGTACCTTTTTCATGGTAACTTCGTCTTAACATATAAAAATTCTTATTCGTATGAACTAGTAATGTTTAATGGCGAGGAAGGATTACCTCGGAGGAGTTGTTCCATGGTTTGAATGGAACCAGGACTTTTCGAAGATTCGACATGTCTCTGAGGGCGTTCGAGTTGAGCCATTTTTGTCACCTTTGAATAACACTGCTTTTGTATTTATATTCTTCCTTTGGATAATAACCAGAGGCAGAAATTTAACACAAAATGAACCGTGCTTATGAATTTGCTTCCTGAATTCTTGCACTAAGCATAATCAAGAATACCATAGTTTTTTTTGTGGATTTTTTCTACACGTGTAGATTAATCTTTTTGCTTGCCTCAATTAGAAATTTGACCTGGTCAGGATGATAAAAATGGCCTTAGCATAATAATAAAGAGGAAATCAACGTTTCATTCTTATTATTTTTAGATTCACCTTTAAAATCATCTATATTTAAATATATGAATGTGACAAGAAAAATGATGGACCAGTGATGGGATAAATGCGAGATTTTAATTCCAAAAAATATTTTAAGTAAAGATTAGATTTTTTTTCTAATTACAGTTGCAGAGATTAAACTGTAGTCTTATCAAATTCAGCGTCAAATATTAGTAAATCAACTAACAATTGGTATATATAATAATATTTTTAGTGTTAAGAGTATTATGGAAAAAAAATCTAAATGGATATAAAACCCCAATGAAGGAAAAAGAAGTGCTTAGTAAGGAAATATAATCTAAATGATAAAGGAAATAAATCATCATTTAATTTTAATTTTTAATGTAATTGGCAGTTTTCATTTCTAAATATAAAATTATGATATTATCATCATTACTAAATTCCTTAAACAACTCATTTCGATTGAGCATTGTCCAAAGATAATTCCCTACAACACAAAATATGTTTCCTTATATGGTAAAAGAACAAGAATTAAGGTGCATGTTCATCCTAAACTCTTAGAGCATCTTGTTGAGAATATAATCTAAGTTACATAGTTCAAGTCAAAGTTAGTTAGCCTTAGCGTTTGTTATATTAGTTATTTAGTATACAAGTTACATAGTTGTATATAAATACATATTACATTCGGTTTTCTAATATCAGTTTTAATAATAACAATTCTCTCTCTCATTTCTTCTCTCATCCCAAGTGCATACACTAACAAATTGGTATCTAAAACTCCAATTAGGTTCTTGATCGTATTTTCAAGAATCACACGTCGGTGATCGTGGGTTGTTAATCAATTGCTACAAAGATGAACGGTAAAAATGAGAATATTCTAAATTCTCTTCCGATTCTTGATAATAAAAATTGGTTTCGATGGAGTAAATAAATACAATTGTTGTTTGGATTTCATGAAATCCTAGAAGTGGTTACTAATGGCGTTCTTGCGCTTGCTCATAATGCAACTGAAGCCCATAGAACCGTCCATAAGAATGCCAAGAAGAAGGATGGCAAGACATCATTTTGTATTCAATCGGCGGTAGACGCGATGAACTTTGATCGGATTTCTCATGCTGAATCGACGAAGAAGTCATGTGATATTCTTACCAAGTATTATAAAGGAGGTGAGAAGGTGAAAGTTGTCAAATTATAGGCGCTACGAAGGCAATATGAATTGCTGCAGATAGGCGAAGATGAAAAAATCGCAGGCTATGTCGCACAGTTGCTAAATCTTGTTCATCTCATATAAAGCTTTGTGAAACACTTACTGACAATATGATAGTTGGGAAGATAATGCGTACGTTGACTTCTCAATTTGATCATGTTATCGTAGCTATTCAAGAATCCAACAATCTTGAAACTCTAAAACTGGAAATTTGGTTGGTTCATTTTAGGCACACGGGTTATAGATTATCGAGAGGAAATGGGTTCAAGATTCGATACAAGTTTTGTAGGCCTTTACATGGAAGAAGTATGGTGGTTCAAACAAGTTCAAAGACAAAAGAGACAAGACTCAAATCTAGAATAAGATTGGTGATAAAGCCTTTGAATCCTCAAAAGGAGGAGAAGAAAACTCCTATCAAAAAGACAAATAGAAAAAAAGTGTGCAGTGCCATAATTTTGAAAAGGGGGTCACTTGGCTAAGAATTGTTGGTACAAGAAAGATAAGAGAGCGATAAAATACAAGGATGAAGGAGCAAACCTTGCACCAAAAGATTCATATGATTATGAAGATTTGGTGTTCATGGCTGCAATTGCAGACGAGCATGTGGACTAAAAGACCTGGTTCTTCAACACATGCTGCTCGAATCACATGACTGGTCAAAGAATGCGAATAGTATATTTTTGACGAGTCGAAGAAGAGTAAGGTCAAACTTGCTAATAATAGTCTATTACAAGCAGAAGGCACTGGAGACATAGTTATTCAATGAAGCAGTGTAGTAAAAGCAATGATCAAAGATGTACTTTATGTACCTGCAATAAAGTGCAATCTACTAAGTGTTGGACGACTGGTCGAAAAAGGTTTCTCAGTGGTTATGAAAAAAGAAGCATTGGAACTATTCAACACACATAATAACTTGGTGTTGAAATCATCTATGTCGAAGAATAGGACATTTAAGACTATGATAAGTTCAACTGAGGTACAATGCCTAAAAGCAGTTGTCGACCGCAAGCATAGTTGCTTGTAGCATTTGAGGTTTGGCCTTCTGAATTTTAGGTCACTCAATCAACTGATCACTCAAGATATGGTAATAGGTATACCAAGTCTTGTGATGCCCGAAAAACTCTATAAAGGTTACTTAGTAAGGAAGCAATCCAGAAAGTATTTCATTTTGACTATGCCAATAAGATCCTTTTGCATACTAGAAGTAGTACATTCAGATGTATGTGGCCTCTTTGAGGATCATACCATTGGTAGAAACATGTATTTTATCTCATTTTTCGATGAGTATAGTCGAAAGATTTGGATCTATGTGATCAAGTGAAATGACGAAGTATTTGAAATCTTTAAGCGATTCAAGATGCTTGTTTAAAAATATAGTGAAAAGAAGATCAAGGTTATGTGAACAGACGGAGATGGCAAATATACATCAAAGATGTTTGAAGAATTCTATGCAGAACATGGTATTGATCATGAGGTAACTTCTCCTTACACGCCTCAACATAACAAAATAGTAGAAAGAAGAAACATGACCATATTGAATATGGCGAGATGCATGCTGAAGCAGAAGAATCTGCCAAAATCTTTATGGGGTGAAGCAGTCACCACGACTGTTTAAATTTTGAACAATTGCCTTACCAAAAAGTTGAAGAACAAGGTTCCAGAAGAAACTTTCAAAAAAGAAAGAAAAAATTAATACAATTCAGCCCTTGTTTTTCTCACATTCACTTACTCCCATATGTCACAAATTTTAATTCCGTTTTAGCACTTCGCTCCAAAAACAATTTAAATTAAGTTTTTTAGTAGTACAATTAGGTTCGATATAGATTCCGTTTATAGTACAATTAGGTAGGATACAGATTCTGTTACACAATTCCGTTTACAATACAATTTTTTTTTGTGAGACAAACCAAATCTACTCGAAACTATTAGGTTTGGATACATATCCAGATTTCTTGCAGTAAAAAACACACTTTCACGCATCTTCTTATAAATTGAATGGTTCTGATATAAAATTGATAATTTTGAGAAAATCAAATCGAGTTGTTCTAAACCGTACCATTATGATCAAAGTGTTAATAATATCTTGACAAAGTGAATGCAACAAAATTCCTCCTGTGGAAGATTCAATTTCGTTGGATATTATTATTGATTCAGATCTTTGCGATGTAAGGCGATATTGAATATTATTTTGAAAAAATCAAATATATTTTCTCTAAACCGTCTTATTAAGATCAAACGGTTAGTAATATTTTAAAAACGTGAATGCGACAAAATTTCTATTGTGATCGGAATCAATTCCGTTGAATATTATTATTGATTTAGATCTTTCCGGTGTAAGACGACATTGGAATTGACAAATAATGCATGTGATTGTAGTATAATAGTACATTATATGGTAAAATTGAAAAGCCAAAAGCGTAGAACAAAATAGGAGAAAAATAAAATAAAAACAAATCAAAACCCCAGTGTGGTTTATCCTTCTCTTTTTTTCTTCACTCTACAGCGACCTCATCGCTACAATGTCTTCTTCCTTTATTACTTCAAACCGCTTAACTCCAACCCTAACAACCCCTCCCCCTCGCCGCCGCAACAACCATTTCACCACCGCTCGTTCTTCTTCCTTCAAATGTCAACTCTCTTCTTCCGATGATAACAATGATTCCTTCAATTCTTCCGTTCTCAAAACCCTATCCACCACCGTCGCTGTTTCCTCCGCCGCCGCTTCCGCTTTCTTCCTCACCGGCTCCCTCCATTTCCCCATCCCTAATTTGCCCGGACTCAATGCCGCCGCTGGAGGCGGCGCAGGTGGAGGAGGTGGAGGATTCTCCTCCGGAGGTGGTGGTGGAGGTGGTTGGTTTAACGGTGACGAAGGATCGTTCTGGTCGAGAATTCTATCTCCCGCCAGAGCCATCGCCGACGAACCAAAATCACAAGATTGGGATTCACATGAACTACCGGCGAACATCACGGTTTTACTTGGCAGGCTGAGCGGGTTTAAGAAATACAAAATCTCAGATATCGTTTTCCTTGACCGGAACACAAAAAGGAAAATCGGAACTGAGGATTCTTTCTTAGATATGGTATCTCTTAAACCTGGAGGGGTTTACACCAAAGCTCAGCTTCAGAAGGAGCTGGAAAGCTTAGCTACTTGTGGAATGTTCGAGAAGGTTGACATGGAAGGGAAAACCAAAGCAGACGGGTCGTTAGGGTTGACGATTACGTTTGCTGAGAGTATGTGGGAGAAAGCAGACCGGTTTAGATGCATCAATGTTGGTTTGATGGGTCAATCCAAACCTATTGAGATGGACCCTGATATGAGTGACAAGGAGAAACTTGAGTTTTTTAGGAGACAGGAGAGGGAATATAGGAGGAGAATTGATGCTGCCAGGCCTTGTCTTTTGCCTTCTTCGGTTCATAAGGAGATTAGGGATATGTTGGGTAAACAAGGGAGGGTTAGTGCTAGGTTGTTGCAGAGGATAAGGGACCGTGTTCAGAGGTGGTATCATGAGGAAGGTTATGCTTGTGCTCAGGTTGTTAATTTTGGTAACCTTAATACACGTGAGGTTGTGTGTGAGGTTGTTGAAGGGGATATTACTAAGTTGTCTGTTCAGTATTTGGATAAACTTGGTAATGTTGTTGAAGGTAACACGGAAGGTCCTGTTGTTCAACGAGAACTTCCAAAACAGGTGTGTATGTTTGTAAATGTGTTTGTTGGTAATGTTTGTTTGGAGTTAAATGTGATTCATTTTGTGTGGCTATGGTTATTGTTTTATGACTTGTTGGTGAATGTTTGTTTGTGTTGGATTGATTACAGCTTCTACCAGGTCATACTTTTAACATTGAAGCAGGGAAACAAGCTTTGAGGAACATAAATTCCCTTGCTTTGTTTTCCAATATTGAGGTGAATCCGCGGCCTGATGAGAAGAACGAGGGAAGCATAATAGTTGAAATTAAGCTCAAAGAGTTGGAGCAGAAATCAGCTGAAGTTAGCACCGAGTGGAGTATTGTTCCTGGGCGAGGAGGGCGTCCGACTTTGGTATTTGCGGCGAATTGATAGTCTGTTTTGTTTGTTGAACGTTGATCTTTGTTTGCCCAATTTATGTGTTTGTTTGCTGTTCAATGTTCGTACAGGCTTCGCTGCAGCCGGGAGGGACTATTACTTTTGAACATAGGAATCTGCAAGGATTGAATAGGTCACTTACTGGTTCTGTGACAACTAGCAACTTCTTGAATCCTCAGGTACCCTTATACTAGTCCATTGAGCTCTTTTCCTCAATTTATTATACTAGTTCTTTAATTTATCACCTATGTACTAGACACAAGCATTGATATTTTTGTTAAATGTACTGCTGTAGGATGATCTTGCTTTTAAAATGGAGTATGCACATCCGTATTTGGATGGTGTAAAAAATCCACGGAACCGAACTCTCCGTGTAAGCTGCTTCAATAGCCGAAAGCTGAGTCCAGTGTTCACTGGAGGGCCAGGGGTGGATGAAGTGCCTTCAATATGGGTTGACCGTGCTGGTGCAAAAGCTAATATCACTGAGGTAATTTCACTGGTTATTTTACACTAGTCTTCTTGACTTGGCTTTTTGGGCTGTATGTAGCTTTCTTTTTAACTTTCAATTCTTGTTTTCCAAGCAGAATTTTTCTCGTCAAAGTAAATTCACTTATGGATTGGTAATGGAAGAGATAATAACACGTGATGAAAGCAATCATATCTGTTCCAATGGTCAAAGAGTATTACCTAATGGAGGAATTAGTGCAGATGGACCTCCAACCACCCTTAGCGATACTGGTATCGATAGGATGGCGTTTTTGCAGGCTAATATTACGCGGGATAACACAAGGTTTGTGAATGGAACTATAGTTGGAAGCAGGAACATGTTCCAGGTGACTATCATCCTCCTATAATCGTTGCTGTTGATTTTGTTTCAAATAAGATAACCATTTTTAGTGGATGCTTCCACCACTTCCATTTTTTGGTTAGAATTTAAATCTAGGCTTTAGTGGGGGAAGAAAAAAAAGAATGCATCTAACTTTTATGGAGATATTCTCCCTGGTATTCTCATAATCCTTTAGATCATATCTAACTATTTTATATTGTTAAAATAAATCAGTTGGCTTTTGTTATTCCACCCACATTAGTCGACACTTCAAATGTGTAGTACTAAGGCTATGTTTGTATTGATGGAACATAATTGAGCGGAGCGGAATGAAACATAACAGAATGGAATGGAGTGGAGCGGAATGGTATATAGATCCCACTTTATTGTTTGGCTATTTTATTAAAAATATCTCATTCCATTGCATACATCCCAAATCGGATGGAAAAAAAATGGAGGATTTGATGGAATGAGACGGAATGGATTCCATTATGTTCCATTCCATCCATTATTTGCAAATCCAAACAATTGAATCTCATTATTCACCATTCCATTCCGCTCAATTCCGTCACATTCCATCAATCAAAATATACCCTAAATGTGTATGCGCGGGCGTGTCTCGCATCAACTAAATATATGGTACTAGGTAGTGCTTCTTATAGACTTGATCAGTCCTGAGCTTATAAGATGTTTTGCTCGGATGAGTTAAGCCTTGCCCACTCAAATTCCAAGGCTTTTAATTTCAATCTTTTAACCTACAAGCAGTCCTCTGATAAATGTCTCGTCCCTCTATTTTTTTGTGCGCCTTTGAAGCAACTGAGCAGAATTGCACCTGATTGTGAATTTTTTTTAGTGGATGTTTGCAGCTAAAGTTGAGGAGGATGGGTTTTGCTCCCTTCCATTCATTCCCCTTCCCTCCCCTCACCTTCACACCCTCTAATCAAACACTATATTACTCTAACTTTGAGGATACAAGAGATTGGTGTTTAATAAAGTTATAATTATGATCCTGAAGTTTTCTATGCTATGCTCTGTGCTGACATTGTTATGTCATTATACAAACTGCAGGTAGATCAAGGGCTTGGCATTGGCACCAATTTCCCATTCTTTAACCGTCACCAATTAACTGTGACTCAGTTTCTCCAATTGAAATCTGTGGAGGAAGGTGCCGGTAAATCACCACCGCCAGTGCTTGTCCTCCATGGTCACTATGGAGGCTGTGTAGGTGACCTTCCAAGTTATGATGCTTTTACTCTTGGGGGTCCCTATTCTGTTAGGGGTTACAACATGGGTGAGCTTGGAGCAGCCAGAAACATCCTCGAGGTAGGATGGCTGTCTACATCTATGACTGTCAATGGAGATACAATAGTAGTTTTGATTCTCCAAATCTATACATTATCCAGCAAACAACTATCTTATTTTCTGTTTTTTCTTACAGCTGGCAGCTGAGGTACGTATACCTATTAAAGGTACGCACGTGTATGCCTTTGCAGAACATGGTACTGATCTAGGAAGTTCAAAAGATGTCAAAGGAAATCCGACTGTAGTCTATAGGCGAATGGGTCAGGGGTCCTCTTATGGTGCTGGTATGAAGCTTGGTTTAGTAAGAGCAGAATATGCTGTTGACCATAATTCAGGAACAGGTGCAGTATTTTTCCGCTTTGGAGAAAGATTTTGAGGTGCACGAGTCATAGTGTATGTTTGGTTCTTTTCGACTGCAGAAGGAATTTTTCAGCCGTAGGTGCTTGAATCTTATAGAGTTTGGATTATTAAGTGAACACCATGCTGGTACTGGGCTTGGTTTTCTCTAGGTTACTTAAATTGGTGTAGGTTTCAATGAAAATATTAATAGTATAGATTATCCTGCTGGCTACCATTTATAATTTCTGCGGCTTATGATCAATGTCCAATTCATGAGAATGGAATGTAGTGATTTCTAATGTATTTCAATTTTTTTCCCCTTGTGATGATGATTGTTGGAGAGTATTGGCAATTATTGATTTGATATTAACCTATTAAATCTGTTAGTTAATAAACACTTCTGACAATTTCTGTGTCTCATCTTTTCTTCTCTTCTGGTACCATTTGTAACTGAGGTTTCCTCTCAATTATTGAAAGGTCTTGGTAATAAAGTTTGGTCCAGAGATAAGCAAAATTTGGTTAAAAATTATTTTAACTAGAGATGGAATTTGAGTATTTCTGATTGATTTGGCTTTAATTAAAGTTCATTATCGATTTAGGCTCAATCACTTATTGTTTTCACTCGATTTTGAAACTCCTTTGCAGCCAAAATATGTAATCCTTTCATCTATATAAAATAAATAAATAAAAAACCTTTATATTCAGCACTGTAAAATTCTTATTTTGAAAACTCTTATACACGTTATATAAGCTTTACTTATTTACACTTGAGCTCTTTTGATTTGAAAAATATAGTGTTAATTTTTACTTATCAATCGCATTTGTAACTGCTTTTAATTTGAAACCAAGTTGTAAAACATAGTCTCCTAATTCTTTGTTGGTTAAGAATGGTTAAGAAAGATCGGTAGCTAGAAAACTCTTCAAATCATCAGGTGTAGACTAACAAATTTTCAGCTTGACGTTATTGCAGGAACTCAATCAAGAAAGAAAATTAGTGCTAAAATATCCTTCCCTTAGACTGGATATTTTAAAAGAACATGATGGTAGAATGGAACACATAAAAAATAGTGATAAGTGGCAAAATGAGATGAAATTTATGAAATTTCCATGTTCTACTCTGCTATGTTTTATTTTTATCAATTCAAGCGATAGAACATAAACTTATATCATTTCATTTATAGATTCATTCTCCAATCCAACAGTCAGTCATGAATGCAGGTTATTACAAAAGCATAACAACGAGGGTCTCTTGAACCTTAGAAATAAGATAAAAAAACATTCTAAGAATCTGAGTAACGGCTAAATATTTATAATTAGCATGATTTTTCCAAAGTTTTCCCACAAATTTTCCAAAGTTTGATATAAACAATTATATTTGAGGTTAAAAACAACCCAGAAAATGCTTTAAAAAATAGACATAAATTAGTAAGCGCCCCTTTTATTTTGAACAGATAATTGAGCGCTGGTAGTGCTGTCAGTAGCTTTGTGCTTGCTATGCATATTCTGGTAAGAAGTAGAACAGTCATAAGCATTCCCGCCAAAAATGTCATCCCCAACCTTCGATTTCTCCGATCAGAACCAGAATCCTACGCTAAACTCATCGAAATATACACTCATGATCGAGCATTGCAGAAAGGAAAGAAGCTTCACGCGCATCTGACCACCAACGGCTACGCGCGTTTCAATCTTGTAGCATCTAATCTCGTAGCGTTATACGCATGCTGTGGCCAACTCTCCCATGCACGAAAACTGTTTGACAAAATTCCTTCAACAAATGTTCGCGGTTGGATCGCCCTCATCGGCACATGTGCTCGCTGCGGCTTTTATGATCACGCTCTCTCCGTGTTCTCTGAGATGCAAACCATCCATGACTCGAAACCCAACAGCGTCTTCGTGATTCCGAGTGTTCTCAAAGCTTGCGGCCACATTGGTTACCGAATCTACGGAGAGCAAATACATGGCTTGATCTTGAAGTGTTCGTTTGAAATTGATGCTTTTGTTTCGAGTGCGTTGATTGTTATGTATTCTAAGTGCGCTAAAGTTGAAGATGCACGTAAGGTGTTTGATGGAATGAATATGAAGGATTTGGTGTCTCTGAATGCTGTTGTTTCTGGGTATGCTCAACAAGGGCTTCCAAATGAGGCTATGGGTTTGGTTGAAAATATGAAGGTGATGGGTGTGAACCCGAATGTGGTGACTTGGAATGCGTTGATATCTGGGTTTGCTCAGAAATGTGACAGAGCAATGGTATCTCGGATTTTCAGGTTGATGATTGAAGATGGTGTTGAGCCTGATGTGGTGTCATGGACTTCTGTTATATCCGGTTTTGTACAGAACTTTCAAAATGAGGAAGCTTTTGATATGTTTAAGCAAATGTTGCATCATGGGTTCTGCCCAACTTCGGCTACTATCAGTGCGCTTTTTCCAGCTTGTGCTACTGCGGCAAGAGTGAGGTTTGGGAAGGAGATTCATTGCTATGCTTTGGTGACTGGTGTGGAGGAAGATGTGTATGTAAGGAGTGCTTTGGTTGACATGTATGCAAAATGTGGGTTCATTTCTGAAGCTAGGATACTGTTTTGTAAGATGCCGGAGAAGAACACGGTGACTATGAACTCTATGATTTTCGGTTATGCGAATCATGGGTATTGCGAAGAAGCTATTGAGCTCTTCAATCGGATGGAGATGGAAGGGGTAACAAAACTCGATCATTTAACTTTTACTGCCGCTCTTACAGCATGTAGTCATGTTGGAGATATTGAACTTGGGCAGAGGCTGTTCAAGATTATGCAAGAGAAATACTGCATTGAGCCACGATTGGAGCATTATGCAAGCATGGTGGATCTATTTGGTCGAGCAGGGAAACTCGAGGAAGCGCATGGAATAATCAAGACAATGCCAGTTGAACCTGATTTGTTTGTTTGGGGTGCATTATTGTCTGCTTGTAGAAATCATGGGCATGTAGAGCTTGCTGAAGTGGCTGCCAAGCATTTGTTGGATTTAGAACCTGACAGTGCTGGGAACAGTCTCCTGTTGTCCAGCTTGTATGCCGATGCTGGAAAATGGGGAAGGGTTGAGCGGATCAAGAAAAGGATAAAGAAGGGAAAACTAAGAAAACTTCAAGGATTGAGTTGGATAGATAATAATGTATAATAACTGTTATTGGTAGGTGAATGATTGTTTATGTTGGAGGTTCCTTTGCAAATTTGTTTAATAGAAAAAGCCAAAAAGATTGTAGTAGTATAGTATCATTCACTTAAGAAAAACTCCAAGAATTAAAGCCTAAACAAAACACGAGTATAATACTCTACCATAGAGTGACTATGAGCAAAATTGACATGAATAAACTAGCATTTAAAACCTAAACTGTCAAGTTATTACTAGTATTTTCTTTTTGTCCATAGTCAGTGGCTACAAAGAGGAGAGACGCCGCGATAGAGGTTGTAGAATTTGATATTAGAATCGAGTGGTTCTACCATGTTTTGTTATTCAAAATAACTCATCTTTGTTGGCACATTCCAACAAACATACAGTGTAGAATATTTTCCTTGAAAAACTGCAAGCTTCCAACTACTAAGGTTTTCATATCTTCAAATTTAAACGGATTTAAGCCGATATCGCAAGTTGTTAAAAAAAATAAAAACTACACAAATTTGAATATTATCAAATGCATTTAAATGTTATTTTGTTAAATTATAAATTAAATTTCGAATCCATTTTTTCCAGAATTAAGTGAGTTGCATGTTGGAATACTGATGCGGTACTACAAGCCTCTTATACAGTTGAACACGGGGTGTACTTGTAAGTTTAGCACTCAAACACTTAGGTCAGTGAAAGAGTTTAACAATAGACAAAATGAAGTATGGAAAATGTGTGTAACTTAAGCCTTAATGAAGTATGGAAAATGTGTGTAACTTAAGCCTTAAGCATGTAGAAGCATATATACATATAAGTCAAATAGTCATTGGGCCTTGTTTCAGAGCAGATGAACTTTATTCATTTGGATCTTTGGTCAGTCCAGAACAATTGCCCACAAGGTCTTCCGTGAGATGTCAAACGGAAAGTCTTCCAGAATCTGTGTTGACCTTACAATGCCGAGTTGAGTATGGACGGAAATTGATGGGTCTGATCACTAGGTAGTGGGGGACATGCTCATTATATGTACGTCTCACATGTACTTTAAACATGTGACCCTAGGCTAGCAAGTTAGAGTGTACTTCTTCCCACTAAGGTGCTTGAGTGAACTTGAATATCATGGTATTCCTGAGGTGCGATATGACCATTGCTTTTTCGTATTCCCATTTTCTTTTCACTTGGATCGTTGCTTGTTTCACCAATTCTTATATAAGGGTCATTTGACTTTTTAGATGGACTCTCACTCTCATTACTAATTGAAGTGAATTTAGTCTTTGAGAAACCATCCTTTCTTCTTCAAACTTTTGAAAATCCATGATTACAGTTGTAACACCCTAAACCCCGAAACTTTATTTAAACGACAATTTAGGATGTCACTTGATAAAACATGTGCATTATAATCATTTAAAATTCAACATCTTGCAGCGGAATTTAATCATAACATTATACTTTGAATAGTCACTTTAAAAGAAAAGTAAATCAACAACTTAATTCATAAACGAATTCAAAAACAACTCAAACACCCCGTTCCCGATGTTATAGATCAGAGCATTTCAAACCAACTAAATTAACGATAGCAAACTAAATGAAGATAAGCTCCAAGGCTCTCTTCCCACTCACAACAACTAGATCACTCCTCTCGAGTATCTATATAATAAGGTACAAGCAACACAAAAAACAACAAGAAAAAGGGGTGAGAAAAACTTTGATATATTAATTGTGTAAAGAATGTGAGGGTAGATATAAAGCACACAACAACAACAATCATTCAGTTATACAACCAACTTTGAGACTGAGACTTTCTCTCCGTCATTGTGCTAACGTTCGTCAGCTCCATAAGGAGCAAGTTGGTGTTCCCGTCACCCACGTGACGACCTTCATGCTGTAACAGAACACAGAATATACATTTTCTATATCAGAGTCCGTTCGAAACTCGATTTCGACACCCAACGACCCAAAACGATTAGAATAGTTATGCATTCAAGTTATACGTAATTAAACAACACCCAATCATCAATTAACACATCAAAATGAGCACTTTTCAATATTTTATGTTATGATTTCAAAGATTCAAACATACATCAATGGCAATCAAAAATTCAGAATTCAATTACCCAACTCATGTATAAAAATCATTATATAAGAGAGTACAAAAATCATACATTAACATGGTATTCATCACGCAATCTTCATAAACACACCAAAAATCAAGAACCACATATCAATTGCAAAATTACCTAGAGGATGGTGAGGCCCCCTCTCTACCCTTCATAAATCACACCTATATGCAAAATAATTCCCCCTTACCTGAATTTTCTAGCAAATCAACCCTATTCTTGAGTTTCTTCTTTCTAAGTCTTTGCCTCTCTAGCCTCTTTTCTTCCAAAAGCTCCCACTTTATCGTAATGACACAATTAGACCATCTTAACATCCTTTTTATCTTAACCTAATTCTCATGTTTCTAATTACCTGAACGAAACAACTTTGGATAAGATTCCCTCATCCGAATCTCCAGATCCTACATCATGCTTCCACTAGCAGATCCTTCCCAAAAAAACGTCACCAAGACGATCTCCATGTCTCTCAAGTGTTTCACCTCTCGATCCTCCACTTTTAAGGAAGATGCTTCAATGGTCAATTTCTCTCTAACTTGCACATCGTCAACTTGAATCTCATTAGACGGATCAAAAATGTATTTTCGCAACTGACACATATGAAAGACATCATGAAGATTCGAAAGAAACGACAATAAGGCTACTCTGTAGGCCACTTCTCCTACTCTCCTCGAGATTTGATAAGGACCAATGAAACACGGCGTGAGCTTTCAAGATTTCAATGCAGGACCAATACCAATAACTGGAGTAACCCTTATAAAATCATGACCTCCAACTTGGAATTCAATTGTTTTCCTCCTCTTATCATGCTAACTCTTCTGGAGACTCTGCGACGCTTTCATCTTCTCCTGAAATTATACCAACACATAGGTGTTCTACACCTCCTACTGTATAAAGCCTCAAATGGTTCCATTCTAATACTAGAATGGAAATTTTTATTTTTAATGAACTCAATCAATGGTAAGTAATTGTCTTAGTTACCTCCCTGTTCCAAAACAATGGCTCTTAGTAAATCCTCCAAAGACTGGATAGTCCTCTCTGTCTGACCGCTCGTATGCGGATGATAAGCAGAACTCACTTCACTTTAGTAACCATGGCTTCCTGCAAACTTTTCCACAACCTCGATATGAATCTCAGATCTCTATCAGAACCAATACTCGAAGGAATACCATGCAAACTAACTATCTTCTTAATTTACACTTCAACTTAGGGGTGTGCATGGTTGGTTATTTTCAAAAACCAAACCATAATCATTTTAAAATCATTTAAATGGTTTGGATTTATAACCATAACCACATTTTAATCAAAACTGGTTATAAAATCGGTTATAAATTTGGTTATGATTATATAACCGGTTTTTTAAAAAAATCCAATTTTGAAAATTATTTTTTCCGAATTTTTTTTTTTCAAAAAAAAAATTAATATTTTGAGAATTAAAATATTTGGATTTGGATAATAACCGAATCCAAAATAATTTAACCGGTTAATAACCATTTAATTATATCCGAATTATATGAATGGATAACCAAACCAATAATAACTAAATCGATTAATAACCATTCAATTATATCCGGATATTTAAAAGTGGTTTAGGTTTGGTTATGGATTTGGACATTATAACCGGATATTTTGCACACCCCTACTTCAACTAGCTTCTACAATGAATAAATTACCTTTATCAGAATAAATAAGCTGATTTAGTCAATCTATCCACTACCATCCAAACCAAATCATTCTCTTTAGAAGTCTTAGGCAAACTTGTCACAAAATCCATGGAAATGCTATCCAACCTCCATTTAGAAATACAATGGATGCATCAAACCCAACGGTTTCTAATGTTCAATCTCCGACTTTTGAAAAGTCAAACACACATAACGATCTTGGATATATCCTTCTTCATTCCTTGCCACCAAAACATTTACTTTAAGTCTTGATACATTTTAGTAGCAGTGAGATGAATAGAATAAGGAGGTGCTATCCCAAGCACCTCCTTGTTCTAGCACACAAGCTCTCAACAAGTCTTCTAAGGATTGAATAGTCCTCTTTGTGTGACTATCTGTCTGCGGATGATATGTAGAACTCAAACACAACTTCGTACCCAAAGCTTTCTACAAACTCTCCCATAACCTCGACATAAACCTCAAATCTCTATCAGATAGAATATTGGATAGAATCACATGCAAACATATAATCCTCTCAATATACATCTCTGCTAGCCTCTCCAACGGATAGTTAAGTAGAATCAGAATGAAATGAAATGATTTAGTCAAACTATCCACAATAACCTAAATAGTATCACAAATTTTCACTGTTCTCGTTAATCCCGACACAAAGTACATCGAAATGATGTCCTATTTCCACTCAGAAATAGACAATGACTGCATCAAACCCAACGACTTATGATGTTCAACTTTTAACTTCTGACAATCCAAACACGCATTCATGTACTCGACGACTTTCCTTTTCATATAGGCCATAAAAACATCTTCCTCAAGTCTTCTTACATCTTTGTAGCACCAAGATGAATAGTCATACCACTTTGGTGTCCTTCCTCAAGAATACTCTTAAGTTCTAGCATATCCGAAATACACACTTGATCACAAAATCTCATAACATTATTCTCGTCGATTTTGAAGTCACCACCTTGACCTTGATTGATTAAAGCTAGTCGATTAACTAGTCTCAAATATGTCCTTTGACCTTCCTTAGTCTCCTCAAGAACACCACTGGTAAGCTTCACACTCTACGACGTGACTTCATAAATCAAACTCAAATTTCTAAATTCTTCTATCAGTTCCAACTCTCTAGCCATCAATGTCGAGCCATATCCCTTGTCTAATATTCAACTCATTCTGATCGAACATGTACTCCAAGCTCTTATGATTAGTTAATACTTCAAATCTAGAGCCAAACAAATAATGCCTTCAAATCTTAAGCATGAACACAACGACAACCGACTTTAAGTCATGCGTAGGATAATTCTTCTCATGAACTTTAAGTTGCCTCCATGCATAAGCCACAACTTGTCCATTCTGCATCAACATACCTCTTAACCCATCTTAGAAGCATCGCTATACACAATCAAAAGATTCAGTTGGACTCGGTAAAATTAACACTGGAGCTGTAACGCCCGTTTTTAGTTGCGTATTTTATTTGATTAAGTCATGTTATGCTATGTGTTTTATTTTACTAATTAGGTGTTTACGTGATTTTGGTGTTATATATTGGGTTTTTATAGTAAATAATATAAGTTTATTTAATTAAGAGAGTTATTGGGCTTGAGATAGCATTAGTAAGTGTAGGGTGTGATTTAAGGCCCATTAGCATTATGAGAAAGATAGTAAGTTAAACAAAACAAGGGTTTTAGAGGTTTAGAGAATAGAAACTCATTTTTCATAAAATTGGGAAATAGAAGAGGAGAGTGAAGAGAAGAGAAAGGGAGAATTCCAAGATTCAAGTTCATAGAGTTGGCTTCAATCCAAACCTAAGGTAAGGGTGGGATTCTTTCATGCTAAAGGGATGTATGATGATGTTTTGGGTGGGATTTGATTGTATGTTTATATCCATGGAAAGTTGTGTGTAGAGATGTTAGGGTTTATGAACAAAATGCATGAATTTATGATTTGAAATGTGTTTTAATTGATATATAGTGATGAATGATGGTAGATTTCGTGCTTATACCTGGTTAATTGATGTTTAGGATGAGTTATGGGTGAGGGGAGGGGGATTATGCAGGTCTGATATTGTTACTGAGTTTCTGCACAATCACGCCTCCGCTAAGCGGAGCTAGTCCGCTAAGCGGACCTTGTTTTGCTCTTTGCTTCTGTCGCGAGTCGCTAGTGCTTCACTAAGCAGACCTTGTGTGTATTTCGCTTCTGGACCCCTTCGCTAAGAAGACCCTGTTTTACAAAAATGGTTCCAACTTTGAAATGATGTAACTTTTGAACCATAACTCCTTTTCAAGTGCCGTTTGGACCTACGTGAAGCTCTAATTGATGTTTTACTATTGAATATGCTTAGTATAAATTTGAAAACTCGTGGATTCTTTTCTTGAATTGAATTTTATTGACATTGGAGATCCGAAATTGATTATGTCGTTTAAGTTGATCATGTCGTTTACGTAGAATATGTTGTTCGAGTCGATTATGTCGTTAAGTGTGATTGTGAATGTGCATCATTGAGTCACATTCATTGCATTGTTTGAGACGGCCCTTGTGGCAAATGTTTGAGACGGCCGTTGTGGCGGATGTTTGAGACGACCCAATGGCAATTGTTTGAGACGGGAGTTTTACTCTAATGGTACCACATGCATTTGCATTGTTCGAGTTGCATAAGTAAAGTCGTATGATGAGTCATAATTGAATATTTGTGTGTGCATAACATGAATGTTATCTTGTGTCGAGTTGATGGTTGTTTCGTTGATCATGTGTGATAATTGACTATGTATGCCTTAATTGAGATTGATATTATTGTTGTTGGTAAGATGTTGAATGATGTGAATAGTAGTAAGTGATATACGTTGAGAAGTGGTGACCAATGTATGATTATTCTCCGCTTTGAATATTATCATACATTTCTTTATAATAAATGATATCTCACCCCTTCTGTTTGAATGTTACCCTCCGTTGGTAACGTGCAGGTAATGACGAGGAGTAGTTGTGTGCCTTATAGCTCGAGTCGGTGTGTCGATGCTCTGATACGTAGCACTCGGGGGGATGTTGGATTACTTGCTTATGTCTTGTTTATTGTTGCTTATTCCTTGTTGGATTGTCATTATGTTATGTTGAGATTGGTTGGATATATTGTGCCATGTTGGCCTTGATGTTTATGACTTAGACTGTGGTTGAAATTTTATTTCCGCTGCGATGTGATTACCTTTTGGAAGTGATGATTAATGCATTGGATATTGCCCTTCTTTATATGTGTTATGTATTCATGTTGACGAGCATGATATGTGTATGTGATATTAGTGGTTTAAATGTGACCCTCAAATCATTTTGTTCGTATTACTTTATGATTTTTGCACTATGATTTTCTTGTTAATTGCGGGATAGATTTGGGGTGTTACAGGAGCCGATGTTTACCTCCTCTAAAGCTCTAGGAAACTCTCTTCAAACTTCACACCCCACACATAAGCCTTACCCTTCCTAATTAGCTAGGTTAATGACAAGGCCAACTTGGAAAATCCCTCAATGAATCTACGTTAATAACTAGCTAACCCAAGAAAACTTCGAATCATAGTGACAAACTTCTGATTCTCCTACTGCAACACACCTTCGACCTTCGACGGATCAACAACAATACCTCCACTAGAAATCACATGGCAGAGACAACTCACTTCCCTTAACCAAAACTCTCACATTGACAACTTAGAATACAATTGCTTCTTTTGCAATAAATTCAACACGATCCTTAAATGCTTAACATTCTCTTCATCAGTCTTTGAATAAATAAGAATATCATCGATTAAAACCACCACAAACTTATACGAATACAAATGAAAAATCTTGTTCATATACTCCATGAATACCAAGAGCGTTAGACACACCAATCGACACCACTTAATGAAATCTTGTTCATATACTCCATGAACACACTAGGAGCGTTAGACACACCAATCGACATCACTGAATGGAGTCTTTGGAATATCTCTAGCCTTCACACGAATCTGATGATATCCCGACCTCAAATCAATCTTGCTCAAGACACAAGCACCCACTAACTGATCCATAAAAAATCATCAATTCCCGGAAGCGGATACTTGTTCTTGATAGTAACTTCATTCAATTGTCGATAGTCAACACATAAACGCATATAACAATCTTTCTTCTTTAATAACAACACTGGTGCACCCCACGACGAAACACTACGCCTAATGAACTTCTTCTCGAGAAAATCCTCTAGTTTCTTTTTAAATTCGTTCAACTCTGCAGCTGACATTCAATACGAAGCCATTGAAACAGGACTAGTACCAGGTACTAAGGCTATCGTAAACTCTACCTCGTGTTCTGGAGGAAAATCACTGATGTCTTCTGGAAACACTTCTGGGAATTCACAAACTTCAGATAAATCACTAATCACTCTTTTGCCCTCGGTATCCAACAAAGTTAACATCATAAACACCATTGAACCATCTTTGACAGACTAATCTACTTGCCTAGCATATACAAACAGACCCTTCTCCTCCTTGGACTATGGAAATGACACTACTTTGTCGAAACAGTTAATAGGGACATGATTAAACTCCAACCAGTTCATACCAAGGATAACATCGAGTTTTATCAACGGTAGACAGACTAGATCCATCCCAAAATTCTTACCAAAGATAGTCAACGGAAAATTCAAGCAAACCCACGATGTCATTACCGAACCTAAAGGCGGAGTACCAACAATATACTCCCATTCATAGAAGTTAATTCGAGGTTTAACCTCTTAGCACAATCCTAAGAAATAAACGAATGTGTCACACCCATGTCAATAATATCAATCTTTCTTCATTGGTAGTCTTTGAACCCGACAAAGAAAAGACCTTTCCTCCAGACAGGACCTTCTATGGCTTCTGAAAATTAGTACTGATGTGCCCATGCTCTTCATAGTTATAGCAAGTTATCCCATTACTCTTATAATCAGCAACCTTATAACCCATCTTTCCACACTTGAAGCACTTTGTCTCAGAGCTCTGGCACTCATTAGCATGATGTTCTATAACACCACACTTATAGCACTTGATAGGAGCATGAGTCTCTACCCCACTTGGCTTCTTCCCATCTGTAGTCTTTTGCTTCCCTTTGTCAACATGAGTCATATACGGCTCACCTCAAAGGTGTCCCTTTCCTTTCTTCTCACTAAGACTCTTGTAGTAAGCAAATCGGGCTCTACTATCCTCATGAAAAATTCCACATTTATTCGCCAGTATAAGGAATTCGTGAATCTCCCTGTATCCAATACCCTGCTTAATCTTTGGATGCAATTTATTCTCGAACCTGATGCACTTAGACTCCCCATCTGTCACACTATTATAGTGTGGACAAAATTTCACCAGTTCATCAAACCTAACATCATACTCAACAACAGCCATATTTTCCTACTTAAGCTCGAGGAACTCGATCTCTTTCTTGCCGAACACATCTTCTAGAAAGTACTTCTCTAAAAATGCAGCTCTGAACACAACCCAACTGATCTCTGCACCCATGATTTCCATCCTATAACGTGCATTATCCCACCAGTCTTCAACCTCTTCTTCCATCATGTTAGTACCAAACTGAACCTTCTGAACCTACGTGCAAGCCATCACTTGGAAAATCTTCTCAATTCCCCTGAGCCATGACTGTGCATCATCAGGGTCGTACAGTCCCTCGAAAGTTTGCAAGATGTTTCTATGAAACTTCCCCAAAGTATGGAACTCATCATTCTCTCCAACATTCTGATTGTTCTGCTGATTTTGAGTCATTGCTTGAGCTAGTGATTTCAAAGATTCAACAATCATATCATCGTTTCTTCCTCTAGCCATATCTCTACATATAGGCAAGTAACATTAGAAGAAATAAAACATCGACAATTTCCACACAATAGTCGACCACTATGGGACGAAAAACCTTACAAAAACCTGACCGGACGGGCCGACCTGCTCTGATACCACTATGTAACACCCTACAAACCTTGCACTTATTATTATTAAAATAAAGCATATAGAAAACACATGTTCACACTTAGGATGTTACTTGATATCAAACACATTTGTTCTGTAACACATAATTAAAGTAAGACATTCAACACCTGTCATCACATGCTCACCTTTACTTATGGTATCATTACAGCAGAATAAAAAAATAAGCATGCTTGCAAATCATATAAGTCTTATGAGAATACTTTATTACAAATCAAACAAATATGGTAAACATTTCTCAAATCGACACAGTCATCAGAACAATGAAAGTATAACATCTAACTCTCTAAATTACATAAATGGAACTAAAAACATTGTTTTCCCCACCCATACCCAGTGTTATAGATCAGAGTAACATAATTCTCAGAATGGAAAATAAAAGGAAAGAAGAAAAACCTTGTGCCATCCTCCCGCTCTATGAAGCTACCGAGTTACATGCTTATTTGTACTCCCAAGAAGAGCACAAACCACAACAACGACAACAAAAAAGAGGTGAGAATCACATCAATAAAATACATGGTATATACTGCAAGGTAGGATACAATTTACAAACATCTACACGTCCAATAGATAAGAAAACAACATCACTTCACAACAACATTCTCACACCCAAATCAATACCATTCACAATTACAATTATGAATATAACACATTCTTTCAATGCGACTCTACTATGCAACTCGATGCATATGCATGTGGTACCAAATCTGTACCCACGAGCCCCCTCTCTTAGAGCTTGGGATAAGCCACTAGTCCCCTCTAAGAACTATCGAACATGCCTCTTGACACAACTAAAAAGATGCAAGAATCACACATATCAATATCAATCACTACTACAAAACGCGTAAACAACAACGCCAAAGTTACCACAGTTTGCCCAAAACCGTGGTGACACTTCTAAAATCATGCGCTAACAATTGTGTTTTATTTTTTATTAAAACTTTTAAGGTTATAATTACGGTAATTTACCTAACCGTGGTGATATAACCTAGCCTTCATGGGTTCGATGCTCAGGATCCTCAAATAGTTAATCCATCTTATGTTAATGCGCGCTTATTCAATTTTATTTATATTTAATTAAATGCGCACTTATTCAATTTTATTTATATTTAATTAAAAAAATAATAGGTATATCACTACAGCTCATTTATAAAACCATTGTTACACATTGGCGCTTCTTTATATATGTTAAACACTAAGTATCTATTTTCAATGAAAAAAGAAACAAACCCTAACACCAACGTCGTCGACATCATCGGGAAGAAGACAAGAGCAACCATACTCATTATTATTGTTCAATTTTGTTTCAAAAGTCGCATTTGAAGACAAACTCATCCAAGAGTTTTACTATGTCTGCTTCCACTATAAAATCTAGATCTAGAAACTTTTGTGGTTGTGATAGTCGTATAGTTTCATACCAAGGGACAAAATAAAGGAAGACTTTTTTGGAGATGTCCATTTTAGAGGAGTGATGAAACATGTAATTTGTTCATATGGGATGAAGACATTAGAGAAAAATTGGGAAATGAAGATGAGAGTAATATGAAGTCAGAGTTGGAAGTTGTGGCCTATTTGAAGGTTATGTATGAAGATTCAAAAAAGAAAAAAAATTGAAGAACAAACTGAAGTTAGAGAGATTTTCTGGAAATTTGAAGTTGTTGTGTTTTCTTATCTCCTTCATGTTTAATATTTACTTTTTTTATGAAATACAATAGTTGAAGTAGGGTTTGAAATTTGAAAATTTTACACTGATTCTTATCTACTTTATGTTTAATATTTACTTTGTTATGAAATGTAATAGTTGAAGATGCAATGAACTTGACAGGAATGCAACTAAAAAGACGGTTTTTTACGAGTAAGTTCATCGCAAACTGTTGAATTTTCAATTACAATTATCTGTTTGTTAGTTTATCCAATTTATAGTTTAAGCTGACAGGTTAAGTTGATAGTTTAAGTTGTTAAGTTGATAACCTTAAGACAGTTAAACAGAAAGATTAAAACTTCATTAAATAAACTTTGAATATTACAAAATCAAAAACCATTATCATATCTAAACCCTCTCGCTGAGATAAAATTGGACCAATCATAGGCCTCATCATTATCATCAGAATCTAAAAAATTAATTATTTGCACCACAACATACTCTAAAGAAACATTTGGATTCTCATCATTATTGGTAGCTTGAGCAGGATAACACATGTTGATTCCTTTGGATGAAGTTGTTTTTGTGTTTTAGTTCTTCCACTTTTATATTGTTCCTTCTGATTCTTCATCTTCTTCTGTTTAAAAACCAAAGATGCCATTAATTATTGTTTCTTTAATTTTATACCCTTTCTATTCTCTTTGGAGGTTGGAAGGATTGCATACCTCGAGCTGTTCAAATTTATTGTGTACTCATAATACAAGTTTTGATAACAATTCAAAAATGGTGTAGTGCTGATTCTCGTATGAAACGTTTGGAATTTATTCACAAATAATATCATGATTTATTCACAAATAATATCATTATTAGAAATAGTCGTTGTTAAAGAGCGCGCACTTTCCTATTTTCTACGATAGTCACTGGATCGTGATTAAAAGTGCCGCATATACTACCACACGCTACATAATAACGCATGGTCCTGCGTGATTATATATCTCTCCCAACCGTTGTTAAATGCCTTTTCCGTAATAGTGAATGTGTTAATACCCCTCTCTGATCCTAACATAATGCACTGAAAAATCATGTAATCAACTCTCCAGATTACCACACAATCACAATCGCAAATGCACAACACAACTGAAATCAGCGCAACACGTTTATTAGATAATTCACCTCAATCAATTTATTTTCTCATACACACGACAACACATCAATCATAACTTAACATACTTGATATATCATCAACCCTTTCATCAATCATCATTTACTCGATTAAAAAAATTTAATTTGATTAAGTTCTCTCATCTCAGCTCCAACATTAGTCATGCAATCATTTAAAAATAAAATAACCCAATTTGGCATTTTTATACTCTCAAACAGACTTACTGCACAAACTGCAGAACCATGACGCCCTGGTTGTCACCCCAGTGACAACCATCATTGACCTTGTTACTCCTAACCTGTCACACTGTGATGACCGGCTTGGAAACCCAAGTCTAGAAACCATGATGGGCTCCCCATCAGGTCGACGATGATCATCATAGCGCATGACAGTATACCCGTCATGTTGGTGAAGCCCATCACCTTTAACTAGAAAGCAGAATCGGCGTTTTCTGCCATGGACCACATTTAAGCTCCGATATTTGGATAACAATCCCTTAAATTTTGATTACAAACATGATGTACCGATCAAAATAGATAACCACACATACATATACATCTATAACAATAATTTAGTCAAATATTCATGGATTAAATCATACAATTTTATGTTCATCATTCCAATTCAACCACGCATATACACAACATAGTTTCATGGTAAATGGTACATGAATTTCATCATTAAAATAGAATATAACGCCAAGGGATCACCAATTTTCAAATTCATATAACAACACAACAAAACATACACATTCATACCAAACCTCTTGGAGGTTAAGGACTCCTCTACCCTACCCTTCATGCATATACCCTTTATTAAATTTATTCTCCCCCTTACTTTAATTCGTAGCACAAAAATTAATTTCCTAACTTGGTTGATGTTCTTCTCCTTCAAGCTCCAACCTTCTACTCCAAGTCTTTGCCTCTTTTCTCTCTAAACCAAGTTTTTCATGTTCTGATGAAAAATTCTTCCAATCCTAGGTTTATCTCATAATTTTATACTAAGATTAAATCTTCTCAAAATTATACACGTAGCCTAAACTTACATACTTTTTACTCCTTTCTCCCCATAACCTTTCCCTAATCCTCACATTTGGCCCAGTTGTTTTATTTCTCTTATTTTATTTAAAGAATAAAACTAAAACATTATTTTAATTAAACAAATAATTCTAATTTATTCTATCCTCCTTTATTTATCTCTCCATGCATCTAACTCAAGGACACTTACCCCACAAACATCCAATAATTAAATAAACTCTCAAAAGGCATAAATAAATACAACAAAATAATTTATATGAGAAACGGGGTGTTACACTTATATTGTTCCAATGATTCTCCTCATTATAAGAATACTTTAAAGTTCCAATTAATTCAACTACTGTCACCAATCCAACCACATGCCAAATACTACACACATATTCATCAAAAATCAACTAAAAACACATAATTCACTCAATAATTAAATAAAATGCAACTAAATTCAATTGAATAAATTAATTGAATTCGGGTGTTACAACAATGCCTTTTTTCCTATCAGAGCAGGGTATCCTTTGGGTTGTCCTCAATCTTTCATTTCTCTTACTTGCCTTTAGCTCTTTGACTCAGCTTCGCTTTAGGTACCATTTTCGACTCTGGACTCCTATTTCATGGTTTCCTTTCCTTTATCTTTCTAATGACATATATGAATGAGCGACTTGCTAATTTGGGAAGTAGTTCTGTCGATAATGATCTTTTATCTTCTATTGGGGGAAAAATCCCAAATTATTCGAATACTAGTTCTTGGGAGCATATTATCCCTGATTCAGTTCATGTGTTGTTTGTGATAGCTCTAAATTTTATGGTGCTTCCAATAAATCTATTTTCGGGGATGTAGCGGTAAAAATGTGACTCGGGCGCAATCGCGCGCTCGGAGTATCAACAGAGTCGCCACCGAACTTTATTTATTCCAAAAGGAAAGGGAAAATATCGATAAAACCCACTAATGAAAAGAAATGGATAAGATGGTCGTCGCAACCAAATTAGGGTTCGGGAGTCGGTTAAGCAAGGGGAAGGTATTAGCACCCCTCACCTCCATCGTACTCGATGGGACCCATTTAGTTAGTTTTGTGTTTGAGTGTTAGTGTGATGTTTGCGTTCTTTAGCTTATTGATCGAGAAAAGATAAAGAAAGGATTTTTTAGGTTTTTTTATTATTGTGAAGAAAAAGAAAAGATTTTTTATTATTATGCTCGCCAAGACGTTTGTATCTTGTGCCTACGTATTCCCTCGTGCAATGGGAAAGTCAGAGCAATCGTAGTTCGGGCAAGAACCACGAAAAGTTTTGTTGGTTGATTTTAGCGAGAGGTACTCGATCGCTTTCAAATGGAAATACTACGCGCACATGGATATGAGATCACTACAAGAATGGATAACTAAATCAAGAGTGAGACAAGATTTTAGCCATTATCGCATTCGAGTGGAAGATATTCGATCTTCACATGTGGAAGTATGTTCGTATTGAAAATTGATTAAGTATCTCGTTTATGAAAAGAGTTTTAAAATGGTAAGGAGATATCTGCGGACGTTTAGTAAAGGATTGAGCATAGGTGTGCACCTAGCGCGTCTTTACCCAAGGTATTCAACAGGAGCGAGCCTCATTGTCACTTGTTGTCCTTGTTAATTAATTGTTTTTTTTATTCAAAAGATCAAGGTATTCAAGAGGTGTTCATCCCTTGTCACTCAACCTTTTGGTTTGATTAAAGTATTTTGATTCAAAAGATCAAGGTATTCAAGAGGTGTTCACCCCTTGTCACTCAACCTTTTGGTTTGATTAAAGTATTTTGATTCAAAAGATCAAGGTATTCAAGAGGTGTCCACCCCTTGTCACTCAACCTTTTGGTTTGATTAAAGTATTTTGATTCAAAAGATCAAGGTTTTCAAGAGGTGTCCACCCCTTGTCACTCAACCTTTTGGTTTGATTAATGTATTTTAGTTCAAAAGATCAAGGTATTCAAGAGGTGTTCACCCCTTGTCACTTGATCACTTTGATTTGATTAAGAAAGCTTTTTATTTAATGTTTTAATTCAAAAGAATCGAGGTATTCAAGAGGTGTACACTTCTTGTCACCCGATCTTTCGATTTAAAAAAGGTTTTCGAAAGGATGAAACTCGACGTTGGATCGAGAAATTATTTGAATCGCCTTGGCGTTGGACCAAGATTTATTAGTTTTTGAATGAAATTAATATAATATTTTTTTTTGTATTTTTATAATAAAAATAGAATCTAAATATATAAAAACATTTTTGAAATTAAAACAAAGATTAAAAATAAATTGAAATCAGGGCCGTCTTTGAGGGTGTGCAAAGCGGTCTACCGCACAGGGCCTCAAATTTTCCAGGGTTAAACTATAACTAAATAGGGCCTCATAAAATATCAGGTAGGTTAAATCATGAGTACATAGGGCCTCTAATAATTTTTTATGCTTAAATTGCGGCTAATCTACACAGGGCCTCCAAAAACTTGTGACGGCCTTGATTGAAATGAAGGCACTTAAAATAATAAAAAGTTGGGTTCAAAAGAAAGAAATGGAGGGTTCAGGCGAAGTAGATAGGGGGTTTAATTAGAAAAACAATTGGGCTAAGCCCAAACCACAACCTGAAAGACAAAAGCTCCAACCCTAACTGGAATGAAGAGAACACGTCACACTCTATTCCTCTCTATCTTTCCGCCCCTGTTTCTCAGTAAACGAACAAACACGACAAAAAGAACTGAGTTCTCTCCCTCAAATCGCTCGCTATCTCTCTACTCTCGCCATTCTCTCGTTTTCTCTCTCTCTCTCTCGTCTCGCAATTTTCTCTCGCACAAACAAACAACAACAACAAATACGACACTCTCTTGATCGAACCTCATTCTCTCGGTTTCAAACAAAACAACCTTCCCGATCAAGACAACAACAGTAATTACATAGCAACAGTCGAGAAAGAATATAAATCAAACATGGTTCAAGATCTGCACAAACAGAAATTACAACAAACATTTATCGAGCATGGAGCATTAGCACAAAAAGATTTAGAAGATTCAAACCGAGTTGAAGCTTTTTCCAAGTGTATTGTTCTTCTTGCTCCGATTGAGTTTCTCGTTGCTGTGATTTGATGAAGATGACTTTGAGTGCGTTGAGTTTTGTTATGAGAGGATAAGAAACAAATTTATGCAGAGTTTTTTTTTGGTGCTGGTTCGTGGCTCTGAGATGTGTTGTATGTGTGGGGAAGTTGATGATTTGGATGTGAAAAGGTGTTGTTGAAGATGTGTGTCGGTTGTTCTGTTTGTGAGGTTTATGAAGGATAAGATTGAGTGAAGTTAACTGTTGAATGGTTTTGAAGGGAAGTTGGCAGTGTTGGTCTCATGGAGGATGGTTGGTGTAATGGTGATATGAGGGAATGCCTCTGTTTCTTGTGTATGATGTTTGAAGGTTTGTGAGGGTGAGGTGTATTTGATTTGAGGTATGAGGTTATGGTGATGATGAAACAAGTTGGAGGAAGTCGTGAAGACTGTTTTTTTTTTTTTTGCAGAGTTTTTTCGTTCCTCCTCCTTGTGGTTTTTTCGTGTGGCCTCCCCCCTTTCTTGTAGATGCTGAGTTCTTTTTATAGAGGAATAAAGGTGGGTTTTGGGGGGAAAATGGGGAATTTTGCAATGTTGTCAGAATCGGGATCTTACATAAGATCGAGAGAGGACATTAAGATCGTAAAATATAAAATCGTAATTAAGATCGGAAGATCTTACTCAATTAATTTTATAAGATCGAGAGATGATAACAAGATCGTAAAATATAAGATCGTCACCAAAATCGTAAGATTTTACCAAAAAATAATACTTGAAATATTTTATATTATATATTTAATAGTGCATGACTTTGAATATTAAATATAAATCCATAAAGTCTAAATCGAAAACATAAAATAATTAAAAGTCTCAAATCTTAAACCTAAAATAACAAAGTCCATAAAATAAAATACTCAAAATTATAAAGGCTAGTACAAATCACAAAGACGGCGATAATTTGGATTATCCCCCATAATGTCATCTCCTTCATCTTCACTAATCTCATCATCTCCTCCACCACTACCATCATCATCATCATCATCATCATCATCTCCATCACCTTCGTCTGCATTTTCTTCTTCATTGTCACTTTCTATAGTTTCAAGGACATCAAATTCATCTACATGTGTAGTTGATTTAACACCAGTACTTTGCATCAAATCTTCATCTAAATCAGCCACATTTACATGATTACCACCTGCATTTTCTTCCTCAGCAACACACCACCAATCACCATCATCTTGGAAATCATCGATTGTTAGATCTCGCTTTTTCCTTTCAGCCTTATTCTTGGTCAATCTTGTATTTACCATCACATACACAAGATCGTTCATAGTCTTTTGTTTCAACCGGTTTCTTTTCTTCGTATGAACCTTAAAAGAGGAAATATTAAACTAAAATGCATAACATATAGTAACTATAAAAAATATATATGATAATTTGAAAACATACCATCTCAAAAGCACTCCAGTTTCTCTCACATCCAGAAGAACTGCAGGTCAAACTTAACACACGAATAGCAAAGTTTTGCAACTCTGGGTGTTCATCACCGTAAGATTCCCACCATTGAGTTGGTGTCTTGTTTTCTAGTCCACGTTAAGCTATTTCACTCCCAAAGAACCCTTTTTTACTCTTAAAATCTTCAAGCTGACCATCAATTTTATTCACCATATTCATGTCTCCTCCCATCATCCTTTTTAAACATGCATACATCCCTTGTTTAACTTCATTATCTGCTTTGAAATTAGGTTTGTAATGCAACATTGGATTAAGATAGTAACCCGCAGCATGCAAAGGCCTATGCAATTGTTTGTCCCATCTGTGATCTATAATCTTCCATAAAGGTTGGTAGCTTAAGAAAGAAAAGATTAAATTAGTTCATAAAGAAATACTTATATACTGTTTATATGAAATAAATCAATCTAAGATATTTTGTAAAATTATACCTTTTTTTCTTATTATTGTAGCTAGTTTGAATTTGCTCTTTTGCCTGATCCATTGCTTCATAGATATATCCCATGGCTGGCTTCTCATCAGAATCCACCATACGTAAGACTTTAAGTAATGGAAAAGCACCCTTAAGGCAAATAACCAAATTCTTCCAAAAGTCTCTATTTGTGACTATATTTTCAACCAATTTCCCATCTTTTGTCTTGGCAAATTTACTATCCTTCCATTCCTTAGAAGTGAACATCCTATACAATTCTCCCTTCTTATCATTCAAGCAACCCAAACATAAATATGATGTTGCAAAGCGAGTGGCACCAGGTCTTATCAATTCACCTCCTGCCGTATAATGATGCAATAAAGTTATAAGACCTGTCCTAGCATAAATGTAAGTTGTGATCTTTTTACCCGAAGCAATAATCTCCTTATGCATAGGTATCTTGCTCTCAAAATCCTCTAACATTAGATCAATACAATGAGCTGCACAAGGTGTCCAATAAAGCATATTCCTCTTGTCCATCAACATTTGTCCAGCCAACTTGTAGTTTGCAGCATTGTCTGTTACAATTTGAACAACATTTTCTACCCCCACTTCCTCAACGATGTCATCCAGCATTTTGAAAACTTTATCAGATGTCTTTGAAATGCCAGATGCATCAATTGATTTTAAAAAGAAAGTTCCCATAGGACTATTGACTAAAAAGTTTATTATAGTTCTCCTCTTTTGATCCGTCCATCCATCACTCATTATTGTACATCCAAATTTTTTCCAAGCAGCTTTATGCTCCACCAATATGCTATTTATTGACTCAACTTTTGTCTTTAAATGTTTACCTCGAATGTCATGATAAGATGGTGGCTTATATCCTTTACCATATCGGGCAATCATTTCACACATCTTTATAAATTCTTCATCTTTTACAACATTAAAGGAGATAGCATTGTTGTAAAAATAAGTTGCAACTTGTAGGTCAGTATCCTCTTTTTCTTTTTTCTTAAAAGCATCGTTGATAGTTGATTGAGAAGTTATCCCCCTCTTGAAGATATTTGCAAGACTTGAAGAATCAGCTTTTTTTCTTTTACCATCTTCCACATCAACCTCTACTACATCTTCACTTAGAGTTCTCTTCTTGATGAGTTTGGTTTGCAATTTATGAACAATGGTCCACATTTCTTTGCGAACTTCATCAGGAACAGATATGCAGGATTCAACATTACTATTTGTCCCTGCTAAATGATGCTTAAATCGAAAAACACCGCCGGTATATTCAGTATGACAATAGTTGCACTTGATCTTTCTTGATCCATCGTTTACGGGAGTGCCATGTTGCCATCCCACATCTTGTCTTTGACCAGCAGCATTTTTTGCAACTTTCTTATTTCTCACAGGAACAGACATACTACTATTACTACCACCAGCCATCTGTCCCATTAACAAAATAAAGTTAAAACAAAAAAATTTTATATAAAAAAATTTAATAATACAAATTTTTTTGAAAATTAAAACATGTAGTAATAAAAAACAAATAAATAAGTAAAATTAAAAACATTATATTTGAGTGTAAAATAATATCCTACAAACATATATAAATAAATAAGTAAAATTAAAAACATAATTTTTATAAAAAGAACAATTGAAAAAAAGTATTTATATTATATATATATATATATATATATATATATATATATATATATATATATATATATATATATATATTATATTTGAGAAATAAAAACAATTAAAAAACCTATATATATATTTCTATTGTCACTGTTAGTCACGTGAAGAAGAAAAAGTTAAAGAATTTAAAATCATTTTTGCTACTTCAATTTTTCCATGTTAACATTTTATATTATAAAGTTTTTTTTTAAAGATTTATCATATAATCATATTATAAAGTATAAACATCTAAACTAATATCATCTTGGAAGTTGGAATAAAGTCTGACGGTGGTGACGGTGATGCAATATATATTTCCAAGAATCATTATTAATATTATATTATATTATATTGAAAAGTAATAGTAATACATTGAATACAAATAACAATAGAGATAGTCACGTGAATTTCAAGAGTCAAAATCAATTTTCCAAGGACCATAATTTATATTATTATTATATTATTTTGGTAGAAGAAGAAAATGCATAAGGTAAAACAACATAGCATAAAAACGATAGACACAAAACAGAGCATAAAAACAGAACAGAGCGCTTACTTCTTCTTCTCCGGCAGCGAAATTTCTGAACCTTGAAGTCATTGCCGACTTTGTAGAAGCCTTCGGTTCGAATTCAGAGCAATTGAAAAAAATTAGGTATTTATGTATTTATATCAAGCGGGTTGTAAACCGGGTCACACTTTACCGGGTAAATAAAACCTATATTTTTTCAGATTTTGTGGGATTCTTCTATCAGCCTTTTAAATCTATCATTTTGCCGTGATTTTCGCTTAAAAACGATCTTGCTTACGATCCAGATCGGTGGAGGTGATTAAGATCGCAAAATCGTGCGATTCCACGATCTGGATCGCGATCTTGACAACATTGGAATTTTGACCTACATGCCACCCATATGAAATTAAATTTCCAATATGCCACCCTGCCAAAATTTAGTCCCAAAATGCCACCATTTTGTACCTTTTTTCACTTTTTGGCAGGTCTGCAGATTTTTTTTTTGCATGTCAGTGGGTGACCGCCGTTTCAATTGGAGGCCATGTGAAGGCCTTCATGAGGCCGCCATTTCAATTGGAGGGCACCCATTAATTTATTTTGTTTTTCTCGTTTTTTGTATTATAATTATTTTTAAATGTTTTTTTAATATATAGTTAATATTAAAAATTATAAGTTAATTATTTAAAGTATTAAAAAATTAAAAATTTAAATTTGTGAATAAAAATTAATTTATTTTGATACATTTTATTGAATTTATAGTTAATAATAATATAATTATAATATATAAATTTATATTTTTAATTAATAGTTAATAACAAAAACAATAGAATTGTAATTTAAAAGTACATATAAATTTTATTATTTTTTATTCAACAATATTACACCATGATAATGCGATGAAAAAAAACTAATTTTGTCCGCCTTGATTATGATCTCCTGGTTGATACAGGTGAGTTCCAGTATAACACCTTGCAGGTATAATTGTACGCGTGCTTCGGCGGCGTTGTTGATCTTCTTCGGGTTGTTGATTTTCTGTCGGCGGCATGGGAGGGGGGCAGATGTTTGCTGGAATGAAGATGTACCACAAATAGGGACCTCGTTTGGGAAAATTTCAAAAGGGTTGAAATTTCGAAGTCCATATTTATTGGAAAGGTGGTGGTTGATTGATGTGTTGTTGAGGTGGGATAAGTGGAGTCTACGGTCGCAACATAACAATCAGAGTAATTTGAGCTAGATGGATGTTGTGTTGAGTACGTTTGGGTGAAGTTGGGGTTAGAGATTGGAGTGTATTGGAGGGGTGGACGGAGGTATTGTTCTTGTGTATGTTGGTACATGAATTGTATTGGTTGTTGTGGTGTTTGGAAAGGGTTATCTGTTTGTTGCGATGGGGTGTACTGAGTTTGGTGTTGGGTCGGATTGTATGAGAATTGTTGTTGTTGTGTTTGGTAATTTTGGGATGGTTGGTCGTATATGTTTGACGAGGAGGGTTGTGAGAATGGTGGGTTGTTGTATGTTTGTGGTTGGGTAGGTGGCATCTGGGAAGAGGAAGGTTGAGTACGTGGATCAACGAGCCATTGATCTGCAGAAGCGTGCGTAAACGGCAAAGATCTATACCAATTCATATATTCGTGAGTTGGCACAGACTGTGGGTCAACCGTAGGTCCAGTCAGGCAATATCTCACCACATTTCTCCATTTTTGGTGCTCACTGCGGTACAATCGAGTAAACGGAGTATTCCATGATTCTTTCATTGTCATTTCATGGTGTTCTTTTAAGCAACGTGGTTTGGGAGGTGGTTCTTGGTGGAACCCAAACTGCAACTTTACCCTATCAGATTGCTGCCATTCGACAATCCAGAAGCATATGATCGGCACGGTTGCATTCCACATTGTGTGGTCGTTATTATCTAGGGGCGGATAGTTGATATATGGTCTCCATATAAACTGTTGCAGATTAAAAATAAAAGTTAATTAATAATAAAATAAAATTGAAGTGATTGACGTTATAAAAAAATATAGATAGATAGATATTTTACGTTTCCATGGACCATGTGATCGATGCGAGTACGGTATCCAAGTAGACAATGTTTAGGGCTATCCTTCATTTTTTTCTTCTTTGCACCCCACCTATGTAAGAATAAATTAAATATAAGAATGTATAATGATAAAAATTTATAATATAAATTGAAATAAAAAAATCGTAAAAAAATATAAACCTTGCAGCATACGGATATGATGGTAGCTTCGGAGAGATGGGTGCCAAAAAAGGCAATCGAGGATATCCCCAAGCTTGGAGAAGTTCAATACACCCTCCCATTCCCTCGACTTCTACGTCTACCGACTTACACATTTCTCTATAAAGATAGGCTAACACGGCTGACCCCCAGCTATATGTATTGCATCTCTCCAAATCTTGTAGCAATGGCACCCACATGATATGCACATATTTACTACTTTTATCGGGCATTAAGGATAAGCCAATTAAAAGCAGATTAAAAATTCTAGTGTATGTAGTTAAGTGTCCCACAATTGAATTTTCATTTACCAGATTATTAGCTAACAATGATTTAAGCCAAGATATTAGAACCATCCGACCTTTTAAAGCAGTACGTGGTGGATGAGCACCCAAAAATTCTTCCCACATGTCCAAGTCTAATTCGGTAGGACCGGCTACAGCATTACCGTTGACACGTAGACCCAGTAACATACTCACATCTTCCAACGTTATGGTACACTCACTAGTTGGAAAATGAAATGTATGTGATTCGGGTCTCCATCTTTCGAGCAAGGCCATTACGAAACTTGTGTCTATGTGGATATGTGGTATCCTTGCTACGTTTGCAAAACCCGATCTCGCCAAGTAAGGCATAATGACACCAGGAGGATCTAATTTTTTATGGGATCTTGTTCTAAATTGTTCAGGATCAGCAAGCTGTAAAAAAAGTTATATAGATAAGTATAAATATATAAATATAAACATAAAAACATATAAAATTAAATAGATAAAATTAAATAAATAAAATTAAAAATATAAATATAAATATAAGCAAATAAAATTAAATATAAACATAATAACATAAACATAAATATATAAATATAAATAAATAAAATTAAATATAAACATAAACATATAATATAAATATATAAATATATAAATATAAATTTAAATATAAACATAATAACATAAACATAAATATATAAATATAAATAAATTAAATTAAATATAAACATAAACATATAATATAAATATATAAATATATAAATATAAATATAAATATAAACATAATAATATAAACATAAACATATAAATAAATAAATAAAATTAAATATAAACATAAACATATAATATAAATATATAAATATATAAATATATAAATATATAAATATAATTATAAATATAAACATAAACATATAAACATAAATATATAAATATAAATAAATAAAATTAAATCAGTACCGCAGCATGTTCGGGTGTTCCTCTATGTTTATCACCAAACCAGAAGAAAGTCATTTTATATGAAGAGAAAGAATTACAAGCAAATAGATAAGTGAGATTGTGATGTTATATGATGAGAGTGTTGAGATTGTGATGATGAAAATGAAATCTCAACTACCTATTTATAGAAAAAATTGGTAGGTGGTTGGGGAGTTATAATATTTAATAATATGGTTACATAGTTATTGCACTTGGTTAGATCCATTAATTAGGATTTTTACACATTGATAAAATTTCTTCAACTGTTATACGAAATTTTACATACAATTCCATAGGACCTATGTTGATAAAAAATAAAAAATTCGCAAACATTTCACGTACGTCTTCATCAGTTCTGATCTTCATCTCTGCATATAACAACAACCCATTTGAATTCAAATAGGGTTTTCTGTAGCAAATTTCAACAATTTCTCAGTTAATTGCAGTGACTTGATGTATCTGAGACTTAATGTCAGAAAAATTGAACGACTCCATCAACCGCACTGATATAGGATTAGATATAATATTACCAGAAAAAATATCATTTGAACAGTTCGGAGCAATAATGTGCACTACTCCAATATAGAGAGCCATGGGGAGAACTATTGTGTAATAGAATTGGATTTGACGCATGCATAGGTGCCCTCCATTTAAAATGGCGGTCACATGCTATGGGTGCCCTCCATTCAAAATGGCGGCCTCACCCTTCACATGGCCTCCAATTGAAATGGCGGCCTCAAGCTAAGGGAGGGCATGCAGAATTCCCACGTGTCTTGCATGCTTGGCACACTCTTCAAATTTTTCATTGTGTATATTAAGTTCAAACCAGCCTCATTTTGTGACACCGGAACAAAGATGTCTCCAAATAATTTTAATATTCAAGTCCACTACAACGGTTTAATTTTTCCCGACATCAATGTTGGGGTCGTATTTCAAAACACAGACTCACAAACACTCAAAATCAACCCTGTTAGAACAAGATTTGTTCTTATCAATTATCTTAGTTTTGATGATAACAATAATATGAATTTTGCTTAAGATAATATGGTACTCTAATCCAATGCAATTTCCCTTTCAGGAAATATATAAAGAGTACGCATAATTCAGCGCTCAGAAGATGTGTCTCAAATGGTTCAGCATGCAACATCAGAACATGGTCTGGCAAGACATCAGAAGATGGTCGAAGCAGAATCAGAACATGGGTCTATGGAAGCATCAGAAGAACATGAGATCAGAAGCACTGAAGATCAGAAGATGGTATCACGCAACAGAAGCACTTCAAGATCAGAAGATCAGAAGATGCTATGCACCAAGCTGTTTGACTCTGATGATATTCAAACGTCGTATTCACAAACATCAGATCAGAAGGAAGTACACGTGGCAGACTACGCTGACTGACAAAAGGAACGTTAAAGCTACTAAAGGCAACGTCAGTAGACACAGCGTGAACAAGGCTCGAGGTAGTTGACAAAAGCGTATAACATTAAATGCAATGCTGTACGGAACACGCAAAGCATTAAATGCACTCAACGGTCATCTTCTCAACGCCTATAAATATGAAGTTCTGATGAGAAGCAAGGTTAACGATTCTGCACCAAAACAACTTATATCAAACTTGCTGAAACTCTGTTCAAATCTAAACTCAGAATCTTCATCAAAGCTCACTACATTGCTGTTGTAATATCTTAGTGAGATTAAGCTTAAACTGTAAGAGAAATATCACAGTTTGTGATTATAGCTTTTAAGAAGCATTTGTAAACTCTTGAATAGATTACATTAAGTTGTAAGGAACTAGAGTGATCGTGTGATCAGTATACTCTAGGAAGTCTTGGCAGTTGGCTGAGCAGTTTGTAACTAGAGTGATCAGGTTGATCAGTAGACTCTAGAAAAGTCTTAGAGGGTATCTAAGCAGTTGTTCCTGGAGTGATCAAGTTGTGATCTGTAGACTCTGGAAGACTTAGTCGTGGACTAAGTGGAAAACCATTGTAATCCGTGCGATTAGTGGATTAAATCCTCAGGTTGAGGTAAATCATCTCTGCGGGGGTGGACTGGAGTAGCTTCGTTAACAGCGAACCAGGATAAAAATAATTGTGCACTTTATTTTTATCGTCCAAAATTTAAAGTCACACTTATTCAATCCCCCCCTTTCTAAGTGTTTTTCTATCCTTCAATTGGCATCAGAGCGCCGGTTCTAAGGTGCAAGCACTTAACCGTGTTTAGAAAAGATTCAGGAAGAGAAAAACGCTTCATTTAAAAGATGGCTGGTGAAACTCCGACAAATCCACCTGCATCTACATCTGGCTCTGCTGAGCAATACAACGGTAACAATGGTTATACAAGACCGCCGGTATTTGAGGGTGAAAACTTTGAATACTGGAAAGATAAACTGGAAAGTTACTTTCTTGGTCTAGATGGTGATCTATGGGATCTTCTGATGGATGGTTACAAACATCCTGTAAATGCCAGAGGCGTAAAGCTAACAAGGCAAGAAATGAATGATGATCAAAAGAAGCATTTCAGGAATCATCATAAATGCAGAACTGTTTTGCTGAATGCTATTTCTCATGTTGAGTATGAGAAAATATCAAACAGGGAAACAGCCTATGATATATATGAGTCCCTGAAAATGACTCATGAAGGAAATGCTCAAGTCAAGGAGACCAAAGCTCTAGCTTTAATCCAGAAGTATGAAGCCTTCAAGATGGAGGATGATGAAGACATTGAAAAGATGTTTTCGAGATTTCAAACTCTGACTGCTGGATTGAGAGTTCTTGACAAAGGATACACCAAGGCTGATCATGTAAAGAAGATCATCAGAAGCTTACCCAGAAGATGGGGTCCGATGGTGACTGCATTCAAGATTGCGAAGAATCTGAATGAAGTTTCTCTGGAAGAGCTTATCAGTGCCTTGAGAAGTCATGAAATAGAGCTGGACGCAAATGAGCCTCAAAAGAAAGGTAAGTCTATTGCATTAAAATCAAATATCAAGAAATGCACTAACGCTTTTCAGGCTAGAGAAGAAGATCCTGAAGAATCAGAATCTGAAGAAGAAGATGAACTGTCCTTAATCTCCAGAAGGCTAAATCAACTCTGGAAGACCAAGCAAAGGAAGTTCAGAGGCTTCAGAAGTTCAAAGAAATTTGAACGTGGAGAATCTTCTGATGACAGAAGATTTGACAAGAAGAAAGTCATGTGCTATGAATGCAATGAGCCTGGACACTACAAGAATGAATGTCCAAATCTTCAGAAGGAAAGTCCCAAGAAAAAGTTTCATAAGAAGAAAGGTCTTATGGCAACCTGGGATGAGTCAGAAGATGATTCAGAAGATGAGCAGGCTAACTGTGCGCTGATGGCGACAGAAGATGACGGATCAGAATCTACATCAGAATCAGATTCTGAAGAGGTATTTTCTGAACTTACTAGAGATGAGTTAGTTTCCAGTCTAACTGAACTTCTGGAACTCAAGTCTCAAATTAGTCTCAAATACAAAAAGCTGAAAAAGCAATTTGAATTTGAAACAAAGAAGCTTGAGTTGGAAAATTCTGAATTAAGAGAAAAACTTTTAAAATTATCCAATAATGTTGGATCTCCTTCTGATTCAGAAAAATCCACTCCTAGTCTAAACCATATTCTGAAAGAATATGATTTAAGTTTCAGGAAGTTCTTATCTAGAAGTATTGGCAGAAGTCAGCTAGCTTCTATGATATATGCTGTGTCTGGAAACAAAAGAGTAGGCATTGGTTTTGAGGGTGAAACCCCATACAAACTTGAACCTGTTGATGAAATGAAAATCACATACAAGCCATTGTATGATCAGTTCAAGTATGGCCACTCTCATGATATTAGGCACACTTCACATGCACAAAGTTTTCACTTAACACACACCAAAAAGCATGTGACACAACCTAGGAAATATCATGGAACTCACATTAAAAATTATCATGCTGTTCCTCCTATTGCTTACAATGTTAAAACCAAGTTCAATCAGAACTTGAGAAAATCTAACAAGAAAGGACCCAAGAAAATGTGGGTACCTAAGGATAAGATTATTCCTATTGCAGATATCCTTGGCTGCAAGAAGGACAAAGCACAACATGTCATGGTACCTGGACTCTGGATGCTCGCGACACATGACAGGAAGAAGGTCTATGTTCCAAGACCTGGTGCTTAAGTCTGGAGGAGTAGTCAAGTTTGGAGGAGATCAGAAGGGCAAGATAATTGGCTCTGGAACTATAAAGTCTGGTAACTCTCCTTCCATTTCTAATGTACTTCTTGTAGAAGGATTAACTCATAACCTCTTATCTATCAGTCAATTAAGTGACAATGGTTATGATATAATCTTCAATCAAAAGTCTTGCAAGGCTGTAAATCAGAAGGATGGCTCAATCCTATTTACAGGCAAGAGGAAGAACAACATTTATAAGACAGATCTGCAAGATCTTATGAGTCAGAAGGTGACTTGTCTTATGTCTGTTTCTGAAGAGCAGTGGGTCTGGCACAGGAGATTAGGTCATGCTAGTTTGAGAAAGATCTCTCAGATTAACAAACTGAATCTTGTCAGAGGACTCCCTAATCTGAAATTCAAATCAGATGCTCTTTGTGAAGCATGTCAGAAGGGCAAGTTCTCCAAACCTGCATTCAAGTCTAAGAATGTTGTTTCTACCTCAAGGCCATTAGAACTCTTGCACATTGATCTGTTTGGCCCAGTCAAAACAGCATCTGTCAGAGGAAAGAAATATGGATTAGTCATCGTAGATGATTATAGCCGCTGGACATGGGTAAAATTCTTGAAACACAAGGATGAGACTCATTCAGTGTTCTTTGATTTCTGCATTCAGATTCAATCTGAAAAAGAGTGTAAAATCATAAAGGTCAGAAGTGATCATGGTGGTGAATTTGAGAACAGATCCTTTGAAGAATTCTTCAAAGAAAATGGTATTGCCCATGATTTCTCTTGTCCTAGAACTCCACAGAAAAATGGGGTTGTAGAACGAAAGAATAGGACTCTGCAAGAAATGGCCAGAACCATGATCAATGAAACCAATATGGCTAAGCATTTCTGGGCAGAAGCAATAAACACTGCATGCTATATTCAGAATAGAATCTCTATCAGACCTATTCTAAATAAGACTCCCTATGAATTGTGGAAGAATAGAAAGCCCAACATTTCATATTTCCATCCTTTTGGATGTGTATGCTTTATTCTGAACACTAAAGATTATCTTGGTAAGTTTGATTCCAAAGCACAGAAATGTTTCCTTCTTGGATATTCTGAACGCTCAAAAGGCTACAGAGTATACAATACTGAAACATTGATTGTAGAAGAATCAATCAATATCAGGTTTGATGATAAGCTTGGTTCTGAAAAACCAAAGCAGTTTGATAATTTTGCAGATTGTGATATTGATATATCAGAAGTTGTTGAGCCAAGAAGCAACGCATCAGAAGCAGAGCTTCTCAGAAGCAAAGAATCTGAAGATCAAGTATCAGCTTCTCTGGAAGATCTAAGCATTTCTGAAGAACCATCTGTCAGAAGATCATCTAGACTCATCTCTGGTCATTCAGAAGATGTCATTCTTGGAAAGAAGGATGATCCAATCAGAACAAGAGCATTCCTTAGGAACAATGCAGACTGTCAATTAGGTCTTGTATCTTTAATCGAGCCAACTTCTGTTGATCATGCTCTAGAAGATCCAGACTGGATAATTGCTATGCAAGAAGAACTGAATCAGTTTACAAGGAATGATGTTTGGGATCTTGTTCCTAGACCAGATGGATTCAATATAATTGGTACAAAATGGGTCTTCAGAAACAAGCTCAGTGAGAAAGGTGAAGTGGTAAGGAACAAAGCCAGACTGGTGGCTCAGGGTTATAGTCAGCAAGAAGGGATTGATTATACAGAAACCTTTGCACCAGTGGCCAGGTTAGAGTCTATTCGTCTATTAATTTCTTTTGCCACTCAACATAACATCACTCTCTATCAGATGGATGTTAAGAGTGCCTTCTTAAACGGTTATATAGATGAAGAAGTTTATGTCCATCAACCTCCTGGTTTTGAAGACTCTATGTCTCCGAATCATGTGTTTAAACTAAAGAAATCATTATATGGATTGAAGCAAGCTCCCAGAGCTTGGTATGAACGCTTAAGTTCTTTCCTTCTGGATAATGGTTTCACTAGAGGAAAAGTGGACACTACTCTCTTTTGTAAAACCTTTAAAAGGGATATTTTAATTTGTCAAATATATGTAGATGATATTATTTTTGGAACATCTAATGCTACACTTGGAAAGGAGTTTGCTAAGTCTATGCAGGCTGAGTTTGAAATGAGCATGATGGGAGAACTCAAGTATTTCCTTGGAATACAAATAAATCAAACATCAGAAGGAACGTATGTTCATCAAACCAAGTATGTGAAGGAACTTCTGAAGAAGTTTAATCTTCTAGACTGCAAAGAAGCCAAAACTCCTATGCATCCAACATGCATCCTAGGTAAGGATGAGGTAAGTAAGAAGGTAGATCAGAAGTTATACAGAGGTATGATTGGATCTCTTCTATATCTGACTGCTTCTAGACCTGACATTCTGTTCAGTGTTTGTTTGTGTGCTAGATTCCAATCAGATCCTAGAGAATCTCATTTAACTGCTGTTAAGAGAATTCTAAGGTATCTGAAAGGTACTACTAATGTTGGTTTAGTTTACAGAAAATCTAAAGAATACAACTTAGTAGGATTCTGTGATGCTGATTATGCTGGAGACAGAACTGAAAGAAAAAGTACTTCAGGAAGTTGCCAATTTCTTGGAAGTCATTTGATCTCTTGGTATAGCAAGAAGCAAGCAACTATTGCTCTATCAACAACAGAAGCAGAATATGTCGTTGCTGCTGGCTGTAGTACACAGATGCTCTGGATGAAGAGTCAGTTAGAAGATTATCAGATATTTGAGAGTAACATTCCTATTTTCTGTGATAATACTTCTGCTATATGTTTATCTAAGAATCCTATTCTTCATTCAAAAGCTAAACATATTGAGATTAAACATCATTTCATAAGGGACTATGTTCAGAAGGGTGTTATATCTTTAAACTTTGTTGATACAGACCATCAATGGGCTGATATCTTTACAAAACCCCTGGCTGAAGATAGGTTTAAGTTCATTCTGAAGAACATCAGTATGGATTTATGCCCAGAATGAGAAGATGAGAAGTTCTTATGTATGAGTAACTTCTGAAATGAAAATGGATTATTTTTTATATATCAGAAGTTCTGATTGAAATCTTTTAGAAATTATGATTCGGTTATTACTAACGTTTCATTGTCTAAGTTGATTCAGAACCTTTTTTAAAGCAAAACAGCTGTTACGTTTCATCTCGGGATGGTAATCCTGTCGTTACTATTCATGGATAAACGTGCGTGCAGTTGAAGGGACACCGACCATAGGTAACTGTGCTAGTCACCTCATTTGTCTTTATTATCTCTCCTCACGTCACGTAACATTAAATGCTAGTCATCATTCGTTTCATTTTATTTCTTTTTAAATACTCTTCAAAATGGTTTTTGGTTTCCTATCTCTTTGTTTTCCCCTTAAAGTTTTTTTCTCTCTCTCTCTCTCTCTCTCTCTCTCGTTTTTCATATCTTCTCTCAAAACCTAGCGTTCACCCTAAGCCTGTTGAAGCTCCATGACTCAAAGGCGACAGATCTCTGTGCATCTCGGGATGGCTCTTCTAATACCGCTCAAGTCAGACTCTTCTTTGATGTTGTTATCAACTTTCATCCAAAGACAGAAGACTTTCTTGAGTTGTGGGAAGATAGGCTCAACGTCTATGTTGAGGGAAACCCCCGTTTGCAACATTAGCTCTCTGTCTGTGAACTGTCCCTCACTTCCTCCTTGGTTCTGGGATCTCTCCTACAGTGGAGGTTTCAGTCTGGAAGACAAGAAGTCCTCCGGGATTCTTGATGGGTTGACACAGAGCGTGTCTAGCTAGGGTTCTGTTTTTAATTTTTGTAGTGATTTCCTCTTTGGAAATTCTACTTTGTATTTGCTAGGAATGTTTCTCATCTTGTTAAACATAGGAACCTTTTGTAATATCTTTTGATTATCAATGAAAAGTTTCTTTGTGTTTTACATTCCAGTAAATGTTTTCTATTTGTCGTTTTATGCATCTAAATCTTTTGAAATATTGCTTTTTGATGTTATGACAAAAAGGGGGAGAAGATAAATGATAAATGATTTGATTAAATCTATCAGTTGCTGGGTAAAGAGGCTCCCACACATTCACTAACAAGAACTGCAAGTTCTATATGGTTTAAGTGTTTTGCAGGTACAGAAGTGAAGTGAATCTTCAGAAGCAAAACCATAAGAAGCGTTATTCTGTAAAAGGAATAAGCTCTTGGAAACTGAAGCAAGCTGAGTGCTGTCAAGCTTCAGGAATCAGAAGCACGATCAGAAGCACTGATAATAGAATTTGAATATCATTGTCTATCCTGTTCTGACAAAATTCTATTTGCTCTGATACATATAATGTTATGGCTCTGATACATTATTTGCTCTGATACACGTTTTTAGCCTAAATGCTCTGATACATTTGGCTCTGATACATATCATGTATTTGAATATACATTTTATGTTCTAACTCGTTCATGCTGACTTTTATCGTTTAGTTTTTGTTCTGTAACATTTCAGGATGTAGAGATGCTCTGGTACATTCAACAATGTTCTGATACAAATCTAGCATGAAGTGATGTTGGTAGACATTCAAAGTTCTGAAGCTATCCGAGGGAAGCAGAAATCAGAAGATGTGAATGTTCTAGAAGATCCAGAAAACTCAAGTTCTGAAGCTGTCCTGAATGGAAGCAGAAATCAGAAGCTGAGAATGTTCTGAAGATCAAAGAAATTCAAGTTCTGAAGCTGTCCTGAATGGAAGCAGAAGTCAGAAGCTGTGAATGTTCTGAAGATCAAAGAAATTCAAGTTCTGAAGCTGTCCACGATGGAAGCAGGAATCAGAAGCTGTGAGTGTTCTAAGGATCTAAAGAAATTCAAGTTCTGAAGCTGTCCAATGGAAGCAGAAGTCAGAAGCTATGAATTCTCTAAAGGCAGAAGCTTATATGATCGTCTCTACCGAAATAATCAGGGAAGTCTTTTATCAAAGTTCTTCGAGTATTTATTTCAGGGGGAGATTATTTATCTCAGGGGGAGATTGTTAATCTCAGGGGGAGACATATTCATATGCTTATGCTATAGCTGTGTAATTTGTCTTTTGCCGTCTACTCTTTCTGATCGCAAATTCATATCATTTATATATGTTTTTGTCATCATCAAAAAGGGGGAGATTGTTAGAACAAGATTTGTTCTTATCAATTATCTTAGTTTTGATGATAACAATAATATGAATTTTGCTTAAGATAATATGGTACTCTAATCCAATGCAATTTCCCTTTCAGGAAATATATAAAGAGTACGCATAATTCAGCGCTCAGAAGATGTGTCTCAAATGGTTCAGCATGCAACATTAGAACATGGTCTGGCAAGACATCAGAAGATGGTCGAAGCAGAATCAGAACATGGGTCTATGGAAGCATCAGAAGAACATGAGATCAGAAGCACTGAAGATCAGAAGATGGTATCACGCAACAGAAGCACTTCAAGATCAGAAGATCAGAAGATGCTATGCACCAAGCTGTTTGACTCTGATGATATTCAAACGTCGTATTCACAAACATCAGATCAGAAGGAAGTACACGTGGCAGACTACGCTGACTGACAAAAGGAACGTTAAAGCTACTAAAGGCAACGTCAGTAGACACAGCGTGAACAAGGCTCGAGGTAGTTGACAAAAGCGTATAACATTAAATGCAATGCTGTACGGAACACGCAAAGCATTAAATGCACTCAACGGTCATCTTCTCAACGCCTATAAATATGAAGTTCTGATGAGAAGCAAGGTTAACGATTCTGCACCAAAACAACTTATATCAAACTTGCTGAAACTCTGTTCAAATCTAAACTCAGAATCTTCATCAAAGCTCACTACATTGCTGTTGTAATATCTTAGTGAGATTAAGCTTAAACTGTAAGAGAAATATCACAGTTTGTGATTATAGCTTTTAAGAAGCATTTGTAAACTCTTGAATAGATTACATTAAGTTGTAAGGAACTAGAGTGATCGTGTGATCAGTATACTCTAGGAAGTCTTGGCAGTTGGCTGAGCAGTTTGTAACTAGAGTGATCAGGTTGATCAGTAGACTCTAGAAAAGTCTTAGAGGGTATCTAAGCAGTTGTTCCTGGAGTGATCAAGTTGTGATCTGTAGACTCTGGAAGACTTAGTCGTGGACTAAGTGGAAAACCATTGTAATCCGTGCGATTAGTGGATTAAATCCTCAGGTTGAGGTAAATCATCTCTGCGGGGGTGGACTGGAGTAGCTTCGTTAACAGCGAACCAGGATAAAAATAATTGTGCACTTTATTTTTATCGTCCAAAATTTAAAGTCACACTTATTCAATCCCCCCCTTTCTAAGTGTTTTTCTATCCTTCAAACCCCACCGCCAATTTTTCTCATCTAAAAGAACGTATCCAAAATAAAATTCAAATGATCGTAACCGATATTTTTTATCGATATCCATGTTTTAGTCCGGTTGACGGTAGCATGTCCTATACAACCACGAAGATTGAAAATGACAACGATGTTCGGTCTATGTTTCATTGTCACGCTTCATATGATTTTTCAGATGTTATTGAATTATATGTGTGTATTTTGGAGGCACGTGAAGAGGAAACACAACCAATGTATCACGCTGAGCCATCCCAAACCCAAAATTATATGAGTCAGGAGTCTATCGTTCCAATGTCACCACCCCCCTTAACACAAAACGAGCCATTTCTCCGAAACGAAGAGGTTGGAGACGACAGCGATGCTGATGAAGTCAGGTACGTAAACGCTCAAAATCTTTTTAGCGGCGATAGTGGAGACTCGGGTGATGAAATGGATGTGGGGCATCAACAGGTTCCTATGGATCTGTATAATCCACCACTTCACATGAGAAATGTCAGCTTAGATGAGGAAGATGATGGTTCAATATTTGAAACACCAGTGCCAATGCAAATTGAAGGTGGTTTGTTTGGAATGAAATTCGCAAGTAAGGAGGAGTGTGTCTTTGCTATCGCTCAGTACCACATCAAACACTCTCTTGATTATGAAGTTTATAAGTCTGATTCTAAAAGATATATAGTCAAGTGTAAGAATGAAGAGTGCACGTTCAGATGTAGAGGTACTTTGGGGAAAATAAGTGGTACGTGGAAGATCACAAAGGTAAGTGGACAACACACATGCACTTCGGTTGCGATTACTCAAGATCAAAAAAACTAAACTCAAACATCATCAGTGACAACATCAAACGTCTCATACAAGAGGATGCCTCGTTGAAGGTTAAACACATTATTGCTCATATTTGTGAGAAATTCAACTACACGATTTCTTACAAAAAGGCATGGATTGCGAAGAACAAGGCAATAGCATCTACCTATGGTAATTTGGAGACTTCCTACAACGACCTTCCGCAGTGGTTATTAGTAATGAAATATTATTTGCCAGGTGTCGTCATCGATCTAGAGACCCTACCGGCGTTATCTGATGACGGGACGCAAATTGATGGTTGTAGAATTTTCCATCGTCTATTTTGGGCCTTCCAGCCATGTATCAAGGGGTTCGCTTACTGCAAACCCGTTGTGCAAGTTGATGGGACGTGGTTGTATGGAAAATACAAGGGAACCCTGTTACTAGCTGTTGCACAAGATGGAAACAGGAACATCTTTCCAATAGCTTTTGCCTTGGTCGAGGGTGAGACGGGTGATGCATGGAGTTTTTTCCTAAGGAATCTAAGAATGCATGTTACGCCGCAACCCAACATCTGTATAATATCAGACAGACACGTGTCCATCAAAAGCGCATATGATAACCCGGAAAATGGTTGGCAATACCCACCGTCTACGCATTTCTATTGCATTAGACATATAGCCCAGAACTTCATGCGAGAGATCAGAGACAAAGAGCTTCGCAAAAAAGTCGTTAACATGGGTAATTCTCAACGCCAAGGGTTTCTTTGTAATTGATAATGTTGTTTAAAAATATTTTGTTTAACTAATATTATTATTTTCACTTACAGGTTATGCATTAACTGAATCAACCTACAACTACTACAGGGGTGAAATACGTATGTCAAATATGGATGCATACAACTGGGTAGAAAATATTCCAAGAGAAAAATGGTGCAGAGCTTTTGATGGAGGGCAACGGTGGGGTCACATGACTACCAACCTGGCAGAATCAATGAATTCAGTCTTGAAGGCCACTCGTAATCTACCCGTTACAGCATTGGTAAGATCTACATACTTTAGGATGGGTGAGTTATTTGGCAGAAGAGGGCACGAATGGACAAAAAAATTGGGTTCTGGACAACAATATACAAAAAGTTGCCTGAAAGGTATAGAAGAGGAGGCTGCCAAAGCAAGTAGTCATCACGTTAGGCAATTTGATCGTCTACGGTTCTGCTTCTTGGTGGAGGAAACAATGAACCATAATGAGTGTCGACCGACTCGTCATTTCAACGTCGACCTTAAAAATCAAACGTGCGAGTGTGGAAAATTTCAAACATTTCATGTGCCTTGCTCGCATGTCATTACAGCGTGCGCGAGCATACATCAGGTCTATACCGTGCATGTAGCTGATGTCTTCAAGGTCGTTAACGTGTTTAAGGTCTACGAAGAAAGTTTCATAGGGGTAGGGACTGAGGCTGACTGGCCTCGATACGAAGGAGATACTCTTTGCCACAATGACGCCATGAGAAGAAGAAAGAAAGGTCGCCCAAACAGTACCCGCATACGAACAGAAATGGATGATTATGAGAAGGAAAAAAGAAGATGTGGTATTTGTCGCGAGTTCGGACATTATCGCAAGACATGTCCAAACCGAGCTGGACCATCATCTTAGTTGTGTTTAAGTTTTTATGTTAATTTATTTTCATCACTGCCTTGTAGTTTCTTTCAATATCAATGACAACTCTAATTAGAATATTCAACTTCTACTAACATCATAATAACGTTTACAACAACACAACGATTTAAAATTAGATTACAACAACATAATCAAAACAGCAAAAGACATGCTTCAGACACAAATAGATCATATCAGGACTCAATCAACATACAACATTTAAATTACTCAAGTATAACTGCTAGAACGAGTGGATCTTGAACGCCTCGATTAACTTCTCCTCTGTATGTCCAAAACATTAGATCCACATCGACATCATCTTTCACACGATCCCAGTAATACATGTAGGTTCCTTCTGGGCTTGCATCCGTCAAGGTTATATATGGACAGCGATAATCCATTTGTTTAACTTTGCGGGTAGGACCGTCAAGTTGTCGAAACCCGGTGTTGATGGCTCTAACAACTCTGCTGAAATTCCAATGCGGGTTCAGACATACCCTGATGTGTTCGCCTTCCTCAAAAAACACCACAGCCCAAACAGACATGATTTTTAACTGTTAAAATTAACCACAACACAAGAATTGATAATTCAACTCTCACATACATACCTCTATTCATAGAAGATCAGACCTCTTCTACCCATATTTTTGGAGGGAAAATATAGTACAATATTTTGCTTTGGCGGGAAATATTATTATTATTTTTTATTAATTTATAATATTTATTAAATTTTATTGTTCTCTTATGTATCAAAATAAATTAATTTTAATGGACAAATTTAATTTTTTTTTAAATAATTAAAATAATTAAGTTATAATTATTTAATCATTATATATAATAACTATAATAAAATGTATCAAAATAAATTAATTTTTATTCACAAATTTAAATTTTTAATTTTTTAATACTTTAAATAATTAACTTATAATTTTTAATATTAACTATATATTAAAAAAACATTTAAAAATAATTATAATACAAAAAACGAAAAAAAAAAATAAATTAATGGGTGCCCTCCAATTGAAATGGCGGCCTCATGAAGGCCTTCACATGGCCTCCAATTGAGACGGCGGTCACCCACTGACATGCAAAAAAAAAATCTGCAGACCTGCCAAAAAGTGAAAAAAGGTACAAAATGGTGGCATTTTGGGACTAAATTTTGGCAGGGTGGCATATTGGGAATTTAATTTCATATGGGTGGCATGCAGGTCAAAATTCCGAAAAATGGGATGAGTTTGAACAATTTTGGCAACTGAATCGTTTACTTTTTTATGCAGGATTGTTGTATGGCTATTTTGGTGTAATCTTTGGAGGCTTGTGAAGCAGCTAGCAGCAGGGGTAGCAGAGGCGTGGGAGGAGCATAGCAGAGTGTTGTTGAGGTGCAGAATTTTGGCTCTTATTGTTTGGACTTGGAATCAATTGAACAAATAATAATAATAATTAAAATAATAATAATAACTATACTAAAATAATAATAATAATAATAATAATAATATAATAATAATAATAATAATACTAATGATATATAATAATAATAATAATAATAATAAATAAAAAAGTTAATAATAAAAATAAATAAATAATGAAATAAAAACTAATCAGAAATAAATTTAAACTAAAAAATAAAAATAATATTAAAACTAAAAATTATCCTAATTTAAATCTAGACTAAAAGTAAAATAAAATTAAAACTAAAATTAATCTAAACTGTCTAAAGCTATTTTTGTTGACTTTAATAAAAAGTCAAATTTTTTCAAGATATGCAAAAATGCGACGATTGAACTATAAATGCACATGAAATATGAATGCGATGATATCAAATGAACAAAATATGTGGGTCAAAAATTGGGGTGCGACAGGGGAGAACTTTTCTGACGATTCTTCTAGTATTTAATTTTGATGAGAGTGATGAGAAGCCAATTGATGGTGTTCAAATTAATAAAGTTATTTCGGCCTCCTAGGGGTCACTAACTTCTCCCATTCTTGCCGACCATTTATCATCTACGAAGATTGCCGCTCGAGATGAGCAAACACTTCAACACTTTGTTCAGACATATAGAAATACTCCCGATCATGATACTCAAGCGCCAAATCAAACTTTGAAATACCTCAATCGTGTTTTGTTAGCTTTGCCCATTACCTGAAGGTCGAGAAGGTCTCCCCTCTCTAGAGTCGACTGATGCAAATCAATCCTTATCTCTATTTTTGATACTAAAACAAAAGTGGAAATGCTCTCACAAATATAGGTTCGTCTATTGATCGAGCGATCGTCCTTGTAAACTATACCAAGAGGATCCGTAGTTACTTTGACGAATATTCCATCCTTTTTTATGAATGTCGGTTTACTCAGCCAAATCTGAGATTTTCTTTCAATGAATTTGAAGTAGGAGTGTTCAGACATATGAATATTTCTCCATCTCAAGTGCACTCGAATGCTTGGGTTATGGTGAAAGTGTTCCAGTTTTTCCGCGACTACCAGGGTCAGAAGCCATCCCTGAATATTTTCTTCCACCTTTTTGTCGTAAGGCATACCTTCCTAGGTAACCATCATGTTCATGGATGATTTTTCTACAACAAGAGGTTGATAATGTGGATCTATGTGCTTGGAGTTATTATATATGTAACAAACTATTTGGTTTTGATGTTGAAAATGCCCTCAAGAGAAAGTGTGAAAGATCGCCAAGCCTGTGTCAAGTGATCTCTATTGATAAAGGTATAAGAATAACTTTAGAGTTTACTAAGGAAAATCACACACACACTTTTGAATGATTGGAAAGCCTCTCCTTTTTTAATAGAATTACCAAAAAAATCATCTGGTAGGTTGGCCACGCATCTACCATAAGCCAATTTTCATCTAGTAGGGGGAAGGAGAACCGACTCTTGACTGAGAACGGCTCCAATGACATCCAATAAACTTTGAGGAAAGACCTCGTAAGTTTGCACAAGATCCAGAACTCTTCCCTCAGGATCATACGCATACACCTCAAATTAGGTACAAATAAATGTCGTTCCAAAAAAGAAAAATATGCCCATATTTCCTTTCAATACACCAGTACTCTACATATATTACAAAAAGGGAGAGTAGAGATACTCCAACATAGAAATAGTCTCATCATCTTTGAGCATCTGGTCAGGTAAAACTTGTGCCCTCAAGATAATAAGAGGTTGGTGAAATTCTCCACTTGCTACATGGATTTCTCAAATGACTACAAGACCACCTCAATACCGAGCTTCGTAAAATTGACTTGCTTTTGAGTCAGAGAAGTGTTCTCAAGGCGCAAAGACTCTAATTCCTTCTAGGTCGTGGTAATAGATGTTTGAGAAGATGACAAATTGTCCTGAACAGAAACTAGAGCTTAATTATTCCTCGTCACCGTTCTCACCAAATGGGTATCTTGGTCATAAAAAGAACCTGGGAGATTAAGGGGAAGCAAAGCATTCTTTACCCCGATAAAATAAGTAGAAGTTATCTCTATTTTTTACAGGTAATTATCCCATTGAAACTTTAGATCACAAACACTCTTCTCCCGCCATTGCTTCTCAACACATTTTTGGTCGGGCCAAAGAGCCTTCCAGCGGCTAGTTCCACCAAGGGCCAAAGCGACAGAGGCACACCAGGTATACCGAGCCAGAGTCACCAGTTCTTCCTCCAGGGAAGACCTGAACAGATTGGCCAATTATGAAGAGTTTACTTCTGAAGGAGGTGTTCAATGGTCTATAGAGGAATGAGAGCTCGACCCCATCAATAACAGACTAGCAAGAAGACCCAACATACTTGGCAGCGTCAGAAGCGTATTCAAAGCAACGTCACTCCCTACCGATCATATTCCCCGCTTTATAAGTCAAATTGTACTTCATCCTTAATCCAATTTGCACGTGATAATTGTCAAAACAAATGCATAATGAATAGTCAAACGAAGCCAAAGAAGTTAAGAGTTTTGAGAACTTACCGAAAATAACTTTCCTTTCTTCTCAGGAACAGTCGCCGCCGACAATTGAATGTCAATAAGACACTGCAAGCGTTTGCGAGCGACCTCATCCATGGGGAATCTCACCCAAAGTAACCAAGATTACTATTAAAGCCCATCAATCGTTTATTTTAATACATATCTTTTGTAGTAAGATCCCCCTCTTCATATACATACATCATATTCCTCATAAGAAAGTGACTCTCAATCCAGTACTTGGGAAACAACTCAAAACATCTTTCTTCTACTCCTTCCCCAATAACGTAGATTGTAGCATGATCTTCCTAGCGGTTAGGAGTGACTATAAAAAATAAATATTTGAAAGGTTGTAGCTCAAGAAGAGGTCCAAAGCCATAGACGGTCGGCTCTAGGGAGATTAATCCTTTGTTACGCCCTCGATTTGCAGGACTACGACGACATCAAAAGAGATGAAAGGAAAGGGTCAAAGAAGGCATCTCCTTCAATTATTCATGCCAAGACTAATAGACATTCACGTACGCCCAGCTTGCGAGATAAAGTTGTGAAGTAGCCATCACCAGATGCTTCCGGACTTCTATCTCAAAAGCAGTGAAGGAAAGCGAAGACGCGTAATAGAGAAAGTGAATTCATGAAAAGGAATAACACAATTATCATACTTACTGCATATCCTCTCATTATCAGTGGGAGTCCATGCACCCCAACCAAATAACATGCAAACTTCAAGGAAGGCTCCATCATTACTTCCATTTTTGGAAAAAACAAAAACATAAGAAGAATAGAGATAATCCACCCAAGAAAATGGGTCATTTTTCTAGAATTTGTGAGCACTCTTCTGTGATCTTTTTTACCCATAATGCACTAACATTTTCAGATGCAAGAAAACGAGATGGCAAGGAAAGGGAGATAATCGCTAAACTGAGAAAGTAACTCAAAAGAAAAGAAGAGGTAACAATGACTCTTCAATAGCTAAATTCCATCATGCAAAAGTAAGTAAACTATACCAAACATGTCAAACCACTCGCACACAATACTCAAGTGTTTTGGTTTTATAGGGTCGTAATGATGACACCTTCGAAGATACGTTTGAAGTATGGATCATTAAATGCACAAATCCCCAAGAAATTAAAACATTTCTCTTTCATCCTTCTAAAGGTGAACAAAGAAGTGGTCGACATCTGAGGTTGACATGACAAACCCCCGCATTGTTGCGAATAAGCAAGAGCTTAGAGGACAACTGTTTTTAGCCAACCATATCGACCTCTATCGACCACCAAGAAAGGACCACAAGTCTTCCAAAATATTAGCACACGGGAACTATCATCTTAATGATTACAAAGGATCACAACTGCAAATGCATCTAACGACTCTCCACAATTCACTCCTAACAAATAATTAGTTTGTTATTCTCTCGCTACTATATATAGAGAAGGCGTCAAAACCAGGCAACAAGGTTCAAATTCAACCTCACTTTACTTTTTTCTCTCACGCACTGACTTGAGTATTAGAGTGCTAACATTGTTGACCAACCTCCTTTTCACCGCGTCTCAAACTATGATCCGCCATCACCACTACTCCTCAATCCATTTATGATTCCAAAACAGCACATAAATGAATTGAACAATAAATTTAGTGTAAAAATCTCATTTAAGCTTAAAAATAAAATCAATTATGAAAACAACTTTTTTATTAAAAAATAACCAAATGTCAAAATTAATTTTTCATATTCAAAATAAATTTCAAATGCTTCAAACGTAAATTCAAAAAAAAACTAAGAGGACTATTATTATTTTGATTGATTGATGTGTTGTAGTTTTTGTAATGCAATAAAAGTTTGCAAGATTTGTAAACTATTTTATAAATGCTTATAAAATTGCCGACCAATTTCTCTATTCAATCATTTAAATATTAGTATTTGATAAATTTCTTGAAGTACATAAAAACTTTACTCTATTTTATTCAAGAAACCTACCTAATCCCACTAAAGGATTTGCGACTTTGACATCGATTTCATGATTCTTTTATTTATTCAAATAAAGAGGATGATGCCATAGGTTCTTTTTCTTTTAACTCATTCAAGTTGCTTTAATCGACCACCAAGTCTCCAACTTCCAACCAAACTCTGCTTGGAATCTTTTGGCTACTCTTTTTTAATATTGTCGTTTACGAAATTCAACTAGCAAAAGCAAACAAAATATCTACAACCTTAAACAAGCCTTATCCACAAGAAAGCACACATAAATATTGTGCCTGCTAAGGAACAACAAATTAGCAAAATGTACAAACTGCATAGATGATAGATCAAACTTCTTCAAGCTCGTAGTTCTTTTGATAAAGGGAAATAAAACCCAGAAAAATGAATGCTCACGAGTAAAACAATAATTCTCAAAGCGTGTGTGTACATATTTTGTGCCACTATATACAAATCATTTTTCAGTCTCACTGTAACATTTCTAATATTATAATGGCGGGTTTATGTCAAATAAGATAATACTCAGAACATTAAGATATAGAAAATACAACTCTAATGCTACAGACTACAGAGCATGTTCCGAATGGTAGTGGTTGCCGACTATTTTTCAGTCTATCTTTTATTCAAATTGTTTTGAAAAAGAAGGTAAACCTTTTTAGGAGTACAGACTACACAGTATAATAGCACTGAATGATTTATGAATAAGAGAACTAACTAGTTTAGAATTTACTTTAGAATCAGCTATCTACCAGAAGAAACATGATGTAATTGACAATCATCACCTACATGTATGTGACATAAATTAAGCATGTGTGCCAAGAAGTTTGTAGATCTGCGGACACAGTGCATACTCTTCTGATTCTGACAGTAATTTAGTTCCATGGAATCTTCATATACTTCCTCAAGAATCAGTTTGTGCAAAGCAGAGAGAATGATGGATGCAGTTACAATCAACAATCAAACATTTGAATCTACACAAGAGACATCACAATGAAAATGCATAAAATTACTATTTCTTCATAAAATTTAAATCAATAAACGACAAGAACTGAGAATATGATCAATCTGAGTAATGGTAATATAAATCCAAATAAAGAAATATAGTACATTCTACATCAAACAGCAAAGACCATCCTAAAAAATCAATAGAAACAAAGACCAAATCTGATCAAGCATCCCAAGTATCAATATAATTTTACCATATGAGGATGACAACACAATGTAACAGGTAACGACATCATTAAAGTGACCCACCAATCATTTACATGAGATTGATCTCAATGTCATTTAGCACCTCAGTATAATGCACTCAAAAACAGAACAAATAACCAAGCTCTTTGCATTTCCTACTTCCCGCTTAATTAACAACCCATACTAAAAACAATACGAACGCCCTCTTAACTATGTTTTAACAACTAACAACACAACATAGTCTAGTTTACTACCATAATCAGCAATTAAGTAACAGATGTTTGTGAAAGGGAGTTGAGTTACTCAAACCATAGTACATTTAAGAAAAGCCATAACCTCAATCAATCCTAAGTAAACAAAGTCATATTTCAATTGACTTATTTAAATTTATCTACTAACTTAAGTTTAAGTTTTTTCAACTTATTTCGGTAAGTTCTCCAAGATAGTTGATATGATATAGTACCCAAAAAATTAAACTTTATTCTATCTTGTGTTATAGAAACAACTTACAGAAAGCTTATCAATATAAGTGCTTGTGCTATAGATATAGGTGTTCGTTTAATCAAGGGAGCATCAATAAGCACATGTTATAGACTTCCATTACATTCCAAACACTCTCACAATTATAAATACAATTTAAATGAGCTCAAACAATAAGAGTAACAATTGTTTTGAAGTACAATGAAATGGTGATTTTACCATGTGATTGCTGACCTGAAGATAAGATAGAATCCCTTCTATTTATTACTATCATTAGGAGAAATATGAGGGTGAGAGTGAGAGTGAGGATGAGGAGGCCAATCCCTATGATGCATCATATTAAATGGATGCGACCGGTACGAAGAAGAACCAGAAGGAGGATGCAAAGCCATTCCCATATGACCATGCGGATGCGGCGGCATACCAATTAAAGGCATAGACATCATCGGCGGGGGCGGCGGCGGATAAGGCATAGAAATCGTAACGGAATGATGCGATTGCGAATTCCCATGTCCATTCGATTGCGAATGAGAATGAGCATGCGAATGAGCATGAGAATGAGCATGTGAATGAGCATGAGAATTCACAGCAGAAGCAGATTCATGCAAACTCTGAGGAACAGGAGTAGAAGCAAAAAGATGATCAGAAGAAGAAGGAGCGTCGTTGGAAAGACCTTGCATCCTCTTCAAATAAAGCCGATACTTCTGCAAATGACTAGCAACATTCTCTCGTGTTAACCCTTCCACATTCATCAACTGCATAATCGTTTTCGGAACCGCGTTCTTTATCCCGAGATGCGCCACAACGTCGACGAATCTCTTGTGAAGCTGCGGAGTCCACACTAAACGCGGCCGTTTTAGCGTCGTCTCTGTTCTAACCGCCGAATCCGCTTCCTCTGTAACCGAAACCGAATCGATCTTCCGGTGCTTTCGCGAATCCGAACCGGAGCCGTCCCGATCGGTTTCCTCTTCCATTTCTTCGTCTTCTTCGAGAGGCTCGTCGTGGTTGGATGAGAACGTTTGGTGATGACTTGTTCCGCCGCCGCGGAGGATAGAGAGAGTGTTGCGGGAGGCGCGGTTGACGTCGATGAGTGTGCGGTGAGGCTCCGGGGAGATGCTGAAGGCGGAAGCTAGCTCCGGCGGGATTAACGCCATGGTGAGAGGAGTGAGATCGTGAAAGGTGGGTAGACCCTTTTCCCACTCCGATACTCGCTCTTCGTCTGTTCTTATCTCTTCCCCCATTCACTTCTTCTAACCGTTTCAACAAATAATAATTTTAAAAAATATATAGATATATAATTTTGAAAAACTGTGTTTGAGTTTGCAAAGGCAATAATTCGGGTCTGGTTGAATTTGGATCCAGAAATCCAGAAAGTCAAAAGGTGGGTTGGGTTGGGTTGGATTGGATGAATGAAAGAAGGAATGAAATGGAACGAAGAAGATGAAAGATGAAAACAGAATAATAGAGACAGAGAATCTAGATATTTTCTGAGATTCGGCAGTGTGTGTTTTTGGGTAGAGATGAAAAGAGGCCAAACAGGGAAGAAGGAAAAGATAATAATGAAGGAGGAACTGAAGTGAGTTTTTTTAATTTTAATAATTATAAGGGTCATGCTAACATGTGCCCTTAGGGCACATGTTAAGATACTATAATTAGAAAAAATTAAATTAAATTAAATGTGATAAAGTCATATTTAAAGTTTCGATACATTGAATGCACGCGTTTCAAACAAATATTTCTATAAATATCTAATTATTTTGTGCCCTTGGGGCACATGTTAGCTTTTCCCTAATTATAATTATAATAATTGTAATTGGGAGGAAATTGCAAAAAAGTGAGGGTAAAAGTATAATATTTTATTCTTGAGCCAAGTGGCGGTGCCGATGTGTACCATTTAGCTAGATATTTTTGATCCTTTCACTCATAAATATCTTCTTCACGCCCTTTCTCTATTGCAATTGCATTATTTATTCTTTTTAAATTTTGTTTATTGAATTTCCTACTATTTTAAAAGAAGAAAACACTTTTATTTGGTTTCTCCCAGCTAATCTCTTTAATATTAAGTTCCACTTTGCCATAAATTAAGAAAGTTTCTCCTCCAACTAGATATAGGTTTCTCTCATACACCACACAAAATTTCAATTTTGTCCTCTACTTTCGTAGTTACACATCAAAAAGCATTCCATATTTTGAAAAAATTTGATTCCTTCTGTAGATGCATCTACGAAAGCGTATAAAATAAAATAAAAACAGTTAATTTCACCTTATTTTCAATTTAAAAATACTTTCGTAGATGCATCTACGGAATGTGGTGAAAATAGAGTGTTCCGTAAGTGCATCTACGAAACAATCTGCTATTTTTTGAATTCATGTCATTTTCATTCAGAAACTCCATTTTTAAAGGCATACATTTTCAAATTCAATAATGCATTTTAAAGACAACACTAGATAGACCAATAAAAATACAATATATAAATAATGTCGGTGAAAGTGTCGAGTACATCATCAAATACATACAAAAATCAAATATAAATATATTATGATACAAAAAAGTTCGAGTTAGATACTGCGTATTTATAAATAAACATCAAAATAAAAACAAAAAATTACTCTTCCGTATTTTTCAAAACATTGGGTGTTTCCGTAGATGCGTCTACGGAAGTACCTTAGATTCAAAAACATTGGGTGCTTCCGTAGATGGATCTACGGAATGCCCTAACGTACATCTCTTCCGTAGATGGATCTACGGAAGCCACTGAAACTCAGAAACGCAACAATAGCGTCTGAGTATTGTTCCAGCCACTACAAACTCTATTTTTGTGGCTTGATTGTCTGTTTAAAACCTCAAGCAACCCCTACATTGTCTCTAAACACTATTGTTAAACCTATCAATTCATTTCTACACATAAATATCGAATTCTAATTCGATTTTACAAATACTTTAAAATTAATCGAAATGTCAAAAACTTACCGGTTAAATAAATATAGGAACTGGATGGGAACTGATACTTGATTTGACAACGTCTTCCGAACTCGGGATAAAGAAATATGTCAATTTGAAATTTGAAGGTTGAGAGAGTTTGAGTTTGAAAATGTGAAGAATGAGGGAGGGGAAAGGTCTGACGCGAGTTATAACGTCAAACCTTTTCGTAGATGCTTTTACGGAAGCCTTCTGTAAGTGCATCTACGAAACAAAACAACGTTAAACAAAAAAAAGAGTGCTTCCGGAGATGCATCTACAAAAGCACAAGGACAATTTTGTCAATTCGGTGGTGCGTCTCATACTTATGGGGTGGATTAAGAAATCTTCTAAATTAAATAGTTTTAATTTTAAAAAATGTTCTTTGTTTCATATTTAATTTTTAAAAATTTCCTGTGCTTACCTTCTTAGATTTAAGTTTGGAGTTCTACAAATGATATATTATACGTAAATTTATGCCAAATCTTCGTTGAGATTTATGATTCTCTCTAACTAAAATTTACCATAGAGGTGTGCATCCATAATTTTAAATTTTTATTTTGGAAAGTATTTTATTTCTGTCGAAACTATATTGTGTGTCGAAATATCGAAGAAGTGTCTCGAGAAGATTTCAACTTAACATTGTTTTGATTTTTTTAGTTAGTTTGTTATAAATTGCTTAATGTGTAAGCAATCTCAACATATAAATAGGGAGGTACGGGTATCCTATCATTTGTAAGGTGTGAAAAAAAGTTGAATAAAATTTCAATTTTGAAGGCAGAGATAAACTCTGCATAAATTTTCTTCTTCTTCCCCTTTTCTCCCAAATCCTAATTTCTCTTTTATTCCCCAAATCATCTTTTATTTTATTCTCTCATAATAATTGTGCAGCATAATCATCTTGCAACTAATGTGTGTTTGATTCACTTGAGTGAAGAGTGAAGAACAAGAGGCGGAATCGATCGGTGTGATTGATTCTTGTTCATCAAGATTGATTTGAAATTCTTCAAATTTTGGGGTGTAAGCATAGTGCGATCTATCATCCGAACGAGCATTTTTCAGCGAGTCTTCCGATTCTAAAAGTTGACTACTATGATAATTAGTGTAAGCAGATGAAGATTGGTTTTTGTTATCAAGATCTTCGGGATCTTGTGAAGGAATGAGTAACGCCACTTGCAGAAAACGCGGTGGATAAGCAAGAAGTTGCACACAAAGAATTGAAGAAGAAAAACTATAAAGCCCTCTTTATAATTTATCAATGTGTTAGTTCATATAATTTCGAAAAGTTGAGTGATGTTAAATCAGCGAAAGAAGCATAGGAAATTTTGGAAAAATCGCTTGGAGGCGCTGAAAAGGTGAAAGGGATGAGGTTACAAACTCACAAAAAACGTATGAAATGCTTCAGATGGAAGAAAGTAAAAGCATAATTGACTTCTTCACTAGGATTACGAAACTGGTGAAACAAATCAAGGTATGTGGAGAAGCATTGACATCAATATCACTTGTTGCAAAGATCTTCAAGTCATTTGATCTAAATTTCGACCACGTGGTAGTAGCCATAAAAGTATCAAAAGATTTGTCAACATTAACAAACGAAGACCTACAAGGGACGCTTGAATCTCATGAACAAAGAATGGCTGAAAGAACTTCATGCATGTCGAAGAGTGATGTGGCTTTGCAGACGCAATCAACAAGAAAAAAGGTAGAGGAGGCTACAACAATTCGACTAGTAGGGGAAACCAGGAAGAAGGAAATTCATGGAATCAAAGAGAACCCCCGTATCAAAGTAAACACAAAGGTGGTGTTACAGGTAGAGGAATAGGTGGAGAACGAAAAATTGACAAAAGTCACATTCAGTGTTTCATTTGTCAGAAGTTTGGTCACTACTCTAGTGATTGTCTTGAAAAACAAAAGAATCAAGAAAATGATGCAAAGCATGAATGAAGGTCACAACAAGAGATGTTGTTGATGGTCACAACAAGAGATGAAGAAAAAAAACAAAGGACCAATGGTAGTTGGATTCAGGATGCTGATCACACATGATTGGTAGGAAAGATTGGTGTGTCAACATAAAACCTTTGATGAAGAACGTGGTGAAATTTGCAAATGACAATACTCTAGACGTTGAAGATGTTGGTGATGTTCTAATTATAAGAAAAATAATAAAAAATGAATAAATACATTAAAATTATATTGGTTCACCTCCAAAACCACGAGCCATGCTCCAATCCCCAATAACTGGTCTTTGGTATTTCCACTACCATTATCCTAAACAAAGACCAGCCCTCAACCTTCTAACATTAAGTTTTTATAATGAATATTTCTTAATGCACGCTATATATTGCAAAAGAAATTTATGGAAACTTGAAAATGCCCCTCTAATTTTGAAAATATATTATCAAACGCACCATTTGCATCACACACAAACGAGCAAATTTGGTTCCATACTACAGTCAAATAAAAATTCTTTTGAGAGATACATTTCCGAGAGTTTGATAAAATAAATTGCGAATTAATCATTACAGAGAGAAATTCGAATATGTACCTCTGGTATATTTAAGCGGGAATTAGAATACTTCCACCTTTACATGTCAGATTATTTCAGAGATGCATCTCCAAAAATATCAAATGTGAAATTGCTAAAAATTACCTGCATAATCAGAGTTCATTTCCATTTTTTCATTAAACCCTCTCAACAATCCATCTATTCTCAATCAAGTTTCTCAAATCTTGTGTTTCATCAAATCAAAAGGAGTTAAAGGAGTTGGAATTTAAGGTAAAGTTTATTCATTTTAACCCTCATTGCTCATATTAATCTGGTTTTGAAGCAAAAAAAGTCATACAGTAGGCGGAAGTGTACTTTCGAATTCTCTATGAACTCCTAGAGATGCAATTTCAGAAACTATATGTGTTGATTTTCTAGCAATTTGTTTTATATTATGGGTGATTCTTAGTATTGTATGTTTTTATTTTCATTAGATATGGTGCATCCCAATGATATCCCCAAACATATTATGTCTCAGGATGCTTCATCTGTAGTAGTAAAGGTAGTAGATATTGGAAACCATTTTAAAAATTAACAAGAGTATGAATTTCGTGATCACATGTTGCAATGGATTCGTACAGAGGCATCAAAATTGGGGTTTGGTGTTGTGATCAGAAGGTTCGATAATGGTTCAGATAAAAGAAGTGCATTTGTGACATTGTCCTCTCTGGTATTTAAAACGGTAAGATACCGGTTCAAGAAAATGTAATTGTTCATTTAAGTTGTGTGGTTATCAGTTGGAAAATAATAAATAGAGATTTTCCAATTGCATAACCATGATTTATGCTAAAATAGAGGGTCATCCAATTGCATGTCGTCTCTTGCCGGAAGCGAAGGAATGTGTTTTTGACTTGACATTGAATTTGGTGCAACCTAAAAACATACTTGCAACCTTGAAGCGTAAAAGACTCAGGAATATCGCAAATATCAAACAAGCGTATAACATGCGCTACCAATACAAATTAGCGTTTAGGAGGGATAGAATTGAAATGCAACACCTCTTGAAACTTTTAGATGATAACAATTATGTATCTAGGAACCGGAAATGCGAGAATGGAGTAACAGTAAGAGATATATTTTGGACTCATCTGGATTCCATAAGTTGTTTAATATGTTTTCCACTGTGCTCATAATTGATTCAACGTATAAGACCAACAAGTACATGTTTTCATAATTGGAAATTGTTTGTGTTACGTCTATTGGGAAGACATATTCTATCGGTTTTGCATTTCTAAAGTGCAAAAAAAGAGGACAACTTTGCTTGGGCTTTAGAGGTATGTCGGTCAATGTTGAAGGACTAAGAATAAATGTCGAAAGTCATTGTTACCGATCGCGATACCACTTTAATGAATTTGATTACAAAGATATTTCCTACTTCTTATGCATTACTTTGAAGGTATCACATTAAAAAGTTTGAAAGAAGTTGGGTTAAACCCATGGTAGAGACAAAACAAATAGAGGTCGATAATGGAAAAATGGTCAAGGCGGACGTTATTGTGGAGAAAATTATAGATGTATGGAATGTTATAATAAATGCTTCTACAAAAGAGCTATATGTTGATGCTGCTATCAATTGAGAAAGATGTGCGAGAGATATCCCGCTTTATTGAAATATATTAAAAGTACAATTTTGGACAAAGTAAAGGAGAATATTGTTTGTGTTTGGACCGGTTAGGTTAGACACCTTGGAAATACAAGAAACCGAGTTGAGTATGCTCATGCTTGTTTGAAGAATTGGTTGGAAAATAGCAAGGGTGATTTGTATGCGGATTGAGATTATGTGAACCAAATGATACAAAATCAGCATAATGAGATACAAACATCATTTGGTTGTAGTATCACAGTGTTGGAACATAGGTTCAAAGACAATACTTTATATTCTTAATTGGTCAGCAACATATCAGGATCAACTTTTAATTGTATTTTTTACGAAGCTAGACGAGCTAAAAATCTAGGTTCTGATAGCTCAAAGTGTGGTTGCACACTTGTGAGAACCTATGGTCTCTCATGTGCTTGTTTACATCTAAGAAGGTGAAACTTGATAGCCCGATATGAATGAACAAAGTTTGCAATCATTGGAAGAGACTCAATTTTGATGATGATGGTGTCATGAAAGACGGTAAACCAAATATCTTCATCTGAGTAAATGGGAAGCAATACAAGAAAGATTTTTGAAATACAATGACAACGTAAACTCCAAATCAAAGAGCAATTGAGGAAGATTGCATTTTCGGAGACCACAGACTTGAAACCATCCTCGCAACTGGTAAAAACAAAAGGAGCACCTAAGAAGGTCAAACCTACATCGAGTGACAATTCAGCAATGTGGAGTCCATCATATTTTGAACAAGTTGACAAAATTTTTCCCAATTCACCAACTCTGAAATATCAGGAAAAGTGTTTTCAAATGAGCTCACATTAGCAAACCACCTTTTTCACCGCCTCCACCAAAAAAACCCATTCATTAAGGAGATGTCGATTTTTATGCACAATTACATTGAATGGATCGTCAATATCAAGGGTGATGGTAACTGTAGTTTTCGGGTTGTTTCAGCTTTCCACTGCGCATTGTTCCACTTACAAATCCAAATGATCGTATTATCTGTGTTGGGTGGGTTTCAAATTTGCGACATTTTGTTCAAGTTTATTTAAAACCGGATGCTTATACCACTTACATCACCAGAGTGGACGACTCATTATACAACCAAAGCCGAGACTTGGTCAGACCAATTTGTTGAAAGGATACAAGAGATCACCAAATTGAGCAAGATTGAAAGAGAAATAAATAAACAAAAGTCAAAGGGGGTACCACCAATAGTTGTAGATTTGATCGGCGATAAGTGTTTCGGTTCATTTTAGTAATTATTTATTTTTTTTGTAAGTGACATTGTATTAATGTATTATGATGTCTAATATATACATTTTGAAGTTTCCCCAAAATTCGGTATTGGTTACATGTTTCTATCCTGTTCTATTTTGTTATGGCAACGAAGGTTCCGGAGTTATGTTTTTGGAACGTGTCTTGATACAAGATAGGGTTTGTAAGATCCATATTAGTTTCCCATTACTATAAATATAGATCATTTGTCATATTGTTTCATACCAAACACAAAAAACAAAAATGAACATCATTTAGCATGTTCGAAATGTTCACTTTATCGGCAATGCACCATCAAGAGAATTTAAGATCATTGAGTACACCCCTCTTGAAGAACTGCAATACACATTGCAGGAGCTTCTACCATATAGCGACAGTCACAACATTGTGAAGATCGAGTACCGCTTGCCATCCGTTGACAAAGAAGGATAGCCTGAGTTCACCAACCATGAGCTGAAGATGGCCATTGATTTAAGGGCTATGTGAAGAATCTTTTTCTGTTTAAAATCAAAAATTTCGATTGAGATGGATGCGACTGTTTTGAGATCGGTCGATGATATTATCAGGATGTTACAACTTCTACCTGGATATTGAAGTGTAATATCTACTCTATGTTAAAATCCCTTATGTGTTGCTAATTTTATGATATTAATGGTATTTTCATTTTGGCAAATTGTTATTTTTCCTTTTTGTTTTTTGCTACTGTCTTGCAAGTTTTCAAAAATATACCTCCAAAAGTATTACGTATATACATTTTAAGATTAATTCATATTTCAAAATTAATTTATATTTCAACTGAAGTTTGATACATTTGAAGATACATCTACAAAACATGACTAACGTTATAGTATTTTTGCACAATGCATTATGGAATGCATTAAAAAATTCTCTTTATAATTGCGCATTAAGTTTTTATAATTGCACATTTATAACTTATTAGAGATTCAAATAAACAAATCCCAATTTACAATTGCATATTAGATAACAGCGGTTACACAAGAATTCTCTAAAATGATTACTCTCTTACGTTTTAAGTGAGTCTCAAAATTTTAAGTAGAGTGGAAGTAGAGAAAAAATTTACTCTAAAATCTTAAATATTTTTAAATAAACGCAATAATACCTCCTTCTACATTAAAATATTTTTAAAAATAGAGAAACTTTGAAACGCCCTAATCTCATCCATCCATATTCAATTAGACTATCTTGTTTTTCCATATTGATCAAAATTAAAACAAAACCAAATGGAATCATAACGGATTCCGAAGTAATTCAAACATTTTGCCATAAACAGGACCCTTTTTGTAAGTTTATAATTTAAAAGGGGAATTTTCCAAATATAATAAATTTAAAAACATGTTACTAAAATAAAATAAAATTTCATATACCTAAAGATTAAAATAACATTTGCCACAAAATATAATTTTTCAATTTAATCAGAAATCTGATAGTTAAGTTTTTGGATATTTTTGAAAGTTATGTATGTGAAACGTAAGGAGTTAAGAAGAATAAGGAAACTGATTGTTAAAAGCATGTCTAAAAACATGATAAAAAAAAGTGTTAAAAACAGGATGTTATAACGTATGATCGCATTCACAACAGAGATAGGAAAATAAACTTCCTGGAAAATTTATACTCATAATAAAAGGACAAAGATTCTAATAAACTGTCAACACCTCCACAAAGCATGATTTGTACAGTGCTTAAAGTTGTAAACTACCTCACCATTTTATGGACATTACACCGTGAAAAAAAGGGCCTGTATAGTCATCATCACCACCATAATATTTTCATCTTCTCTGCAGGGAAACATCTGAACCTCATCTTGCTTGAAATTCTATGTATAAACGTAAAAGGCTACAAATGTACACATTTTTGCAGTACAATCAACAACTTTATTTTCAATCAGCGGAAACATATAGACTCTTGATGAAGAAGCTTGCACTAAGCTCAGTTAGCTAGCTGTACAAACTACAAACAAACATTATTTTTCTATGTCACGCCTAAGCAGGTTGAGGAGTTTGAGCAGCAATTCTTCTTTCTGCAACAGATTATATCACCAGTAAATAAATGTTGATAACAGGGAGCATGAGAATGGAAATGGGGAATAACATGGAAAAGTACCTCCAGCAGCAACAAGTTTCTCTACACGCGCAACAATATGCTTTCCATAGGTGTACTTCTTCAATGCATTCAAATGAACTTTGATTCGGGAAAGAATCAGCTCGCGTTGATGGTCGTCACATGTTTCTAGCACCTTTTGGACAACATAATTTGCAAACTGATCTTTCATCATTGCCTGCATAATAATACATTAAAAAAAAATCAGAAAGACATGCAATAGGATTGGAAATAATGAGATCATTCGTCATTGTATTAAACCTAAAAACAACGGTTCAATCAGCATATGAGAAAGTGAATTTAAAATGCATATTGGCATTGCCTTCTAATTTATCATCAAATAAAGAAGACTAGTGATACATATTAAAAAGAGAGTTCAAATAACCTGAAGAGGCTCATTTTCATCCGTGGTTCCAAGCATCTCACTGACTAGTATTTGGCGTTCTGAAGGACCACTGAAGGTCAAGCATTTCTCCACAACATTGGAGGCAAACTTTTGTTGACTCATTTGAACTATCCTCCCGGCTAATTCCTTTATTATAGTAGAACGCTCATGAGGCTTCCCATGTTCCAGTACATGCTGTTATTACGCGGAAAAAGGAAACAAAACAAGATATCAACTCAAATGTTTAAATGGCATACTACATGAATATCAAAGGAAGTGATGACAAACACTGTAATATTAATAAGGTAGCCGTGAAATAGGGCAGACTGGAGACCAAAAACATGTTTCAGTTGCAAAGAACCAACCTCGGAAAACATATTAACAGGATGTCACAACATAAAGCAACAGATTTTGAAAAAATTAATTATATGTAACAATTATCGCAGCAGCATTACATCTGTATTCATAAGTGATAACATTAATAATAAATGAAGTTAAATGATAACTGACAAAAAAAGTTTTCAAGTGGCTTTAGTCAGAAAAATAAAATAAAAACCTGAACAACGTAGTTGCCATACTGATCCTGAGCTAACATACTAACAGAACTTAAAATCTCATCCATAACTTTCTGCTGCGTTGCAGGGCTTTCGCAGTGCTCCAGTACTCTCTGCCAAATGAAGGTATTATTATTATTATTATGGCATATAAATTTAAAAATAAAAGTTTGTTATAATGTGACAAATGAATTTTAGATGCTTAATAGTAAAACAGTAACAAAAGCAATTCAGAAATCTTACTTGTATCACACGACAACCATATGGATGGGTTGAGAGTGACACAACTTGATCAAAAAATGTTGAAACAATGAAGTCAATTGCATCTTCTGGGACACATTCAATACACTTCTGAATGACATGATTACCATTCTGATCACGTACACAGCGCATGATATTACCATCAAGCTCTTGAACCATCTCAATTTTCTGATCCAGATCAACAACTTCAATTGCCTAAAAAGGGATTCATAATTGAAAGAACAGAGGAAAATGATGAGATATTCAAGAAAATAACAGATAGGAAGACATAAATATATCAGACTATTGTCAACCTAAATCTCATCAATACCTTTTGGATGACCCGACAACCATACATTTGAAGGCTAAGTGTCAGCACATGACCAAGAAGCTTGTTGGCTAATTCTCTTCTCTGGGGTGCAAGTCCATGCTCAAAAAACTGCACGATGTAAATCAACTATTGCTCAAACCATATCCATGAAACAGAATAATTAACTGAGAGTAATAATTTTTACCTTTTGAACCACATAATTACCAAAGACATCAGTCATCAAAACAAGAGCATGTGGCATGATTTCCTGATAAACCATGTTTTTTTCTTCTGTAGTTGCTGTTTCAAGCTTCTGTTGAATAAATCGGCTCCCATATTGATCCGCACTGTCGATGATAGCAAATTAATTCAATTTAATTTTCAGTGGCAGAATAAAAATACATCAAAAGACCAACAGGCAACAAAATATACCTGAATTCAACAACATGTCCAGCAATTTCAGAGAGCTCAAAACACTTGGCTTTATTGCTCTTGAACTCTTCCAACAGAGAAGATGCAAAGCTTTCATCCATGTTCCCAGTATCTACATGCCAAGGTCCCATGACCCCACCTAAGTTCCTCATTCCAGAAGCAAAACGCATGTTTAGATCGTTGTGTCTGATGGGACTTCCAGACGCAACTGGAGAAGCAGAGTTTGCCATTGGACTTCCTGGATAAGACAATCCAACCCCGTATGCTGGATTTCCATAATAACCATGGTGGTTGGAGCTGGCTGATTTACCACCCAGTGGTACATTGTATTGTGACTTTTGAGGCGAGATAACAGACCCGAGATAAGCTTTCTGAATCTCGAGTAAATTCATGTATGAATTGCCCAAGTAGTTCCTGTCCACAGAGGGGTCATTAAGAGCAGCAAGTTGTGCTGCAGCATATTCAGATGTCCTCATGTACTGAAGATACACTGGATCAACAAACGGGGCCTGAAGACCGCCCCCTGCAATTTGATTTCCCATCCGACCAAGACTATGCACATCAGAAGGAGAACCAGCTCCAGAAGCCAAACCAACTCCAAGAAATCTCGAATCCATTCCAGGGGATGCCATTGCTGATGCTGCAGCAACATTTTCAAACAAGGGTGGCAGATTACCGGTGCCATATTGGTTAGTCATCAAGGATGTCAAACCGGGATTTCCCGTATAACCACCTACGCCATAGTTAGTAAATGACGAATTCAAACCATCGATACCCTGGTACTGAGCTGGCAAATTACCTCCTCCGCTAAAATGGGAGGGCGATCCTTTGAAATACGAGTTATTTGAAGGAACAGATAAGTTTTGCAGCTCAACCTGCCGATGCAGAGATAGATTACTAAGATCCGATCCACTCCTGCTCTTAACCGAACTCTGCAAATGCCCTGATTCAGATTTTTTAAAATATGCATGTTGCTTGCCATGATCTTGACCACCCTGCATCCCAAAAAGGTATCTCTGATGATTATCGACATCTGATTCAACCTGTGATGGCAGATGGTTTTCATCACCTGCTGACAAGTTCATCCCTGACAATGCAGCCACAAGATCTGCTGACTCATTCTTGCCGGATGAAACACCGTTAAAGGCATCTGGACTGATAATACCTCTCTTGTCAGAAGCAACGTTTCTCCCTCCACCAATAGGTGTGAGGCATGGACTAGGAGCCCTTGCAACATGTTGTGGATCAGGAGTAGTGCTTCTTGACAGTGAAGATCCTCCTAGAGCAGCAGCATAAGAATATGAAGTTGGTAGACCAACATTTTGAGTTGTAGATGATCCTTGACCGTGAGACAACTCTGCTTCAGAAGTATTTAAGACATCAACATTTTCATCAAATGCATTACGACTTGCTGGACGAGAAGGAAGGCCTGTGATCGAGGTGTTCTGGTCCATATCATCCTACAGAATTAACGGTCATCAACTATTGGTAGAATATCAAAGAAAGTATATGCTAAATTCACTAGCAAAATGGCAAATTAAGATGATAGCAAGTAAATGTAAATAGAAATTGCGAAAAAATATAAGTCTAGGAATTTTCGTTTTTCAAAAAGATAGAGAGCAAATATATATTTATAACATATAAAGGCGTACAGAGGGTACACTTAGATACCAGTTACCAACTGTAACGGAAAATTTTAATTTAGATAAAAGAGTGTAACTGAAAATATATAGATTAACAATTCAAAAAGTCAACATATAGATGCCAATTTCCAAATGTAACAAAAATTTAAATTCAAATTTAGATGGGAATTCGAATAACTAACAGGGCTTAAATAAAAAATCAGATGCTAAGTAGTGCCAGTATTTCTGCAAGTGCATTAGAATAAAAACTTTCAAAAGTCAAAAAGAAACAGAATAATCTTAATATATGAGAAACATAGGCTGTAAGGCCAATATAAACATATACTCTGCTTCAACACTGATAAGTATAAAAATATGCGATAAAAAATTCATCAAAACTGCTGGTCGTATCATGTAAACCCCCAAAAAAAGCTTAAAAAGTATGTGGCCTAAAAAAATGATTGCCAAATATTTCATGTTGAATGCAACAAATGAACTAGATGATGTGGGTAAACAATCATGAAACTAAGATTAGATACCACAGGAGAATCAATCTTGAAGGAACATCAGTCAAAATATATGAATAAATAAAAAGATTCTGCAAAATTCATAAAATATCATGCTGGCATCACCATAACATTGAGCTAGAAAAAAACGGTAAGACAAAAGCCACGGATTAATGTTGTCAGTTACCATTTGATTAATCAAAATAATTATAATCATTAATCAAAACTGTCTAAACAGGATCACACATCAGAACATTAAAATCAAAACATTCAAACAGATAGAATGATATTCAGATTACAGACTGCATTATTCAATTCAATAGTCCAACGCAGCATTAAATAGAAAAAGCACAATCTTCCCAACAGAACAATAACTGAACACCTAAATCTGTTATCAACCAACCTTAACTTAACAACACAAAAATAAACTGAAGTATTAACAAGGCTAAAAAGTATTGACAACAGGTAACAAACAAGAGAAACAGACTACCTGAAAAATCTCAGCAAGACTCTTTTGTTTGTTCCTAAGCCCCAAGCCAGGTAAACCAATAAGACCATCCCCACCCCATTCAGCAGAGCCTCTTGGTTTTTCAGCATCCACCTCACTCCTTTCTTGCTTCCTAAAGTTAAAACCCGGCGGCGTCGAAAACATTGCCCTACCACCATTATCATCAGTCATAATACCCTTCCTTCTATCTCCAATCCCACCTACACCCGAGCTACTGCCTTTCAGTCTCTGCTGAAACCTCCAATCCTCTTTCGACAACAAAGGAGGTGGAAGCCTAGGATTCAAATTCACATTCGAATAATAATACGAAAGATAAGCCGGATCCGACCTAAGCTCCTCCTCAGAAACAACTCCATTCACATCCTTACTCCCAGCAAAATCCGAAAAACCAGCTGTACCACTACCACTACCACCACCACCACCAAACAATCCTCCAACTGCACTCAAAGAACCTTCCACAGTAGGTGGAGCTGATCCACTCCTATATATATTAAGCTCCCGTTCGCGATCACGATCATCGCCATCGCCTTCTTGTCGTCGCTGCTCCCGAAGCAACATCCCTATTTCTTTCTCCAATTCATCACCATAATACCCCTCGTTATTACCAAGAACCGGTCTTCTTTCCAACTCAGACAACATTCTTTAAAAACTCAATTCAATATTATCAAACAAACTCTCCTATAGATAAAAACTGATCACTACCAAACACTAATTAACAAACCCTAATCCAAAAAAACCTAAAAACTCAATCTTTTTTATCATCAAAAAGCATAAACAGCCCTACCCTATATATATTTGCAATAACTAGAAAATTCTGACTTACAGTTAGTTACTGAAGCAGAAAAAATCAAGCTTATTCCTCAAAACTTCTTGAAGCTGAAAACAGAAAGAGTAGTTAAGAATGGTGCAATAATAACGAGATGAAAAGAGAAAGAGAGGAGAGATAATCAATCTGGCGGCGATTGGTTCTTGCAAGAACCCTTAGGGTTTTGTTCCATTCTAAAGAAGAAAATGAGGATTAAATACACAAGTGAAAAATAACGATGATAGAACCAAAAACAAAAACAAAAACCCAACCCAACAAAACAAAACCCAAATTTTTTTAATTTGTTTTCATTTTTGATATTGTTGAATCTCGAAAATATCCAGAATATTTTTATTAGTATTTTATGTATTTCCTAAACCTTAGGGTAATTGACCAAGTGATAACCGACTGATGCCAATGTAATAGAATGAGAATTTGTTTCTCAATGTGTAAAATGTGAGCGACTGACACGTCGGTCAATTAGATTCGGAAGATCAGTAAAACATCCGAAAGGACAGTAAATTTCGCACTACTCTTTCTTCACTTCTGTTATTATGTCGTTATGAATCATGATTGTGTGTTTTTTTCCAATTTTTACAATTTATTCCTAGGCTCTGTTCAACCCATTTTTATTACTTGAACTAGTATGGTATTTTCTTGTATACTGAGTGGCATCACAGAGTTGCCTAAAGTTGTAATAGAATTAATGTAGTTGTAATAGAATTAATGTGTAAATGCTAGCTAACAAATCACAACTTACTATTATTATTTTTAAAATATAAAGAAAATTTTAAATGACATTTTTTTTTCATTAGTACATTTAAAGTTTACTGTGCATCAGAAAGTAAATTTCATCTTATTAAAAAATATATGTAATATATTAACTATAATTACAAATACCATTAAAATATAATAAATTATATTAAAATATTAATTTATCATAAAATTTTATATTTTTTATAATAAAATGTTAATATTTATTTTAAAAAATTTTAAATTTTTTTGATTAATACACAAATTAATTACTATAAAATTAGATATGGTAATTATTTATTAATTGTGATAGTAAATGATTTTAAAAGCTAATGTAGTTTACCAATAATATGTAATTTTTGTTTTTGTTTCGGTGAATGAGATGATATAATTTTATTATTATAAAAAATAATTTAATTTTGTTTTATACATCAATCAATTTTATTGAATAAGGATTTTAGTTTATAACTAAAATATAACTTGACATTTATGCTATATTTTAAATTATTGTATTCAAAATTATAAAAAAATGATATATATATATATATATATATATATATATATATATATATATATATATATATATATATATATATATATATATATATATATATATATATATATATATATATATATATATATATATAGAGAGAGAGAGAGAGAGAGATATATTTTAATATTTATCAAGTTAATGACATATACATAATATAAAATTAATATTGAAAAATAGAAAATTAGATTTTTTTTTAAATGTTAATTTCAATTTGTTTATAATTAAAAATTAAAATACAGTAAACAAATAACTTATAAAATGAAATACAAGAATAGTAAATCATTAAAAAAATATATATGATTTTAATTGGGTGAATTAAATGGGAAAAGAATCTAGATATTTAACCATTGAGATATTCATACAAGTTTAATTGTAATCTTATTTGTTTATAGATTTTAAAAATACTTTTGTAATTTATATGTGATCTCTACTTTAATTCACTGATTAATATTAATTTGTATTTATAAATGTATTTATATAATATTATATTATTAAAAATTATAAGAAATCTCATTCTTGATTTATATAAGAAAGTAGTATTTATGATAAAAAAAATATTATAATTATATGTTTTAATAAAAAAAATGAGACAATTATGATGGAAGAATACACAATTTTCTTATGAAAAACACAAAGTTTTCTTTTTTAATGACACAAAGTTTAGTTTATTATTTTGCAAAAAAAATTTCCAAATATTTATTGGTAAGATATGTCATTTTTGTGTAATATATAGATTTTTTTCCATTTATTTTTCTACTAAAATATACATTTCAGACTATCCGACACTACTATGTTGATCCTGCTGGTAATAAGAAAAAGAAGTCTGCAAAGAAAGGTAAAAAGAAGGCAGAAAAGGTGAAAGTTGCTCTCAAACTAAAGAAGACCCTCATCAAGAAGATTGTTACTCCAAAAGCTAAAAAGAAAACTAAGAAAAAAGGTGTATAAGGAAACAAGAAGAATGATGTTGCAGCTACTGATAAGTCTGCTACCAAGAAGAAGGTCATTCCAAAGAAAAAGGTTGTTGCTATTGTAGAGATTGTTGAAGATGACTTGGATGACACTGGAAAAAATTGTGGTCAGTCTTGTGAAGAAAAATAGAAAGATTATTGGAGGTAAGAAAATCCCTTTTGATGTTCCTCTTGCATCTATGTACAAAATGTCTTTCCACTTTGAGGATAGTGAGTTAAAGTGGAAATACGTCTGTCATAGAAGGATAGCCCTTGAAAGGGAATTATTTGAATAGGCTCTGATCTATGAAGAGATTATTGAACTGCTGCAAGATGCTTAAGTAATGAAAACTACCACTGGTCTAAGTCCATTATATCCTCAACTAGTAAAAAAATTCACCATGAATATTCCCAAATATTTTAATAAAGCTGGAAGCAAAGACTATAAGAAAGTTCATGTTCGTGGTTGCTGCATTGGTTTCTCTCCTACTATCATTAATGAATATTTGGGTCGAGGCAAACTAATAATTGTTGATAAGGTACCCACTATGAAGACTATTGCTGAAGAAATTACTGGAAGAACGTGAGAAGACTGGCCTTGCAAAGGAGTGGTCCCCCAATGTTAATCTAAGTGTGAATCATTCCATCCTTAAAAGGACCAGCATCGTAATTTGGGCTCCAACAAACCATAGATCAAGTATCATAACTTCTTTGGCTAAACTTATCTATCAAATAGGCACTAAGACTATATTTGATTTGGAGCATATGTTTTTGCCCAAGTACTTAAGCAAGTTAGGTCTTATATTAACATGTTACCTATTGGCTTTCATATACTTATTTCTTAGGTTCTGATTAGTCAAAGACCTGATATTATCAGTAGAGAAGATGTTAAGGGTGTTAGTGATAGTCCAATAACTTTTAGTTACCGCCTATTTGTAGGGACACATGTTCCAAACATGTTTGTGCCTAACATACACTTTGATTTAATAAATGACGTTGACCTCCCCGAAGTCCCTCCAATATGTGGCATTGACAAAGGCAATGTTTTGTTAGAATTAATGCAGGTGTTAAAGTCCCTACAAAAAGTTATTATGACATCCCGTGCTCGTAAAAACAAAGTGGATGAGCTAATTCAGATGATAGTTCCTAAGGGTGTTGGAGTATCCACAACTTAGTCTGCTGATATGGACATGATAGTTCAAGATCATGTTGGAAATGATTATGGTGATGTTATTAGTGAAGGTGGTTCTAAAGTTGGTTCGTTTGCAAATTATGAATATTAAATGTTTGTTTGATTAATGATTATGTGTACCCCTGCGCGGGTCTTTCTATTGTTTGTTTAACGCCCTCAGGATAAAATAATGGTCTGTTCTCCCCTCTGAGTTGGTTCTATTTTTTCTTTTTTGCTATTGCATTGGATTTCTGGCCCACTTAAGTTGTTTTTGGCTCTTTTGATTGACTGCTCTTGGCCCTTTGCCCATATTGAGGCAAATCAAGGGAGAATAAATGAATTTAATTTTTAAATCTTAATGCAATATTTCTATGGTAATCTAGTAAATCTGATATGCTAGTTTTTATGACTGATATGCTAGTTTTTTAATCCTTTAAGTAGGCTTTAGTATGTGTTTTTTACTTCTCTCTAACGAAATTTCATGAACATTGTTCTTGTCTTTTGATTGCACATCTTGCATGTTATATTCACCTTAAAATTAGACAGAGCCACAGAGGGGGATATTATTGTTACAAGCAATTGACACATTTTTATAGATAACATGCTATGCAAGATGTCATGAGATGATGTTGAGACATATGGTCTTTATGCACTCAAACACATGACGCAAAGATGTGGAGCAAGATGTCCCACACATTGTGGAACATTCTGCACCAGAAGCTGTTGCACCATTACAGAATCAAGCGCCATATTTGTTTCCTTATTTGTGTATGTGTTTATGTTCTTTTTGAAATTAGGAAAGAAATTCTAAAAAGACCACAAATCAAGACCAAATCAAAATTGCTATTTATTTAATTTAAGATATATTGCAAATCAAATTAAATCTCTTTTTGAAATTGCACTATTATAAATTTCTTCGGCCACAAGTTTTCCAAACCCTAATCTCAAGCTGCATGTGATTGTTTTGCTATTTAAGAAAACTTTTTGCATACGAGAAGACTACGATCTTGAGAGACATTACAAGGCATTTGTGTTTGTTGAGTCTTTGTGGTTTCGTGTGTTTTAATTATAAAACTCTATTTGTTTGATCATTCTTATCAAAAGGAATAAAGTTTGGTATATTGGATTGTAATAGTTCCATCATTCCAAACTTTTGCAATCTTTCTAACACTAGGGATAGTTAATGAGAGAAAGTGAGAGGGGTCTCATATTTAGGGGGGGTCCTAAATATAATTCCACAAGTAGTATTAAGAAAAAGGCTTTGAACTATAAGAGTTCATCTAAGACCAATCTGTACTTCTACTATTAAGAGTAGGTTTCTTTTCTTGGGTTAACGCCCTCCAAACGTATGTGTTATTGCACCGAATTGGTTTACTAATTCCTTGTGTTTAATTTACTTAACTGCATTTTAATTGTTACTACATCACTCTTGTCATACACATTATCTGACATGTTATGTGTGACATATTTCCTAATGGAGAACAAAATTTCACTATCCTCATATTCAGAAGCAAAAGCTAAAGGAAGCGGGAATTGCTATGAATACGTACTTAACCCCTAGGTACGTGGTTCGATTCCTGCGGGAGGCAAAAACAATATTTCCTGGGCAGCCGGTAAGCGGACCTAGGGGGAGTATTGATTAAGCTGGTGACATGCTCGGTTGGCCGACACGGTTGATGCGTGTAGCGGATATCGGATATCGGGGTGTTACAAGCATGGTTTTGGATAGAATATTATGGTGAAAGTTTATTCATGTATTTGACTTCACTTAATGAGATAAGACTTGGTTGGTAATGGTTTTCTCTTGATGGAGTTTGAGGGAAGCTAAGAAACAATATCTATAAGCTTTAAAATCAACACTATTTGAGGCTACCATGTCCTCCTCAGTGTAGTATTTTAGCTTTAAATGTATTATTGATGGTACATCCCCTAGGGTGGCCTAAGTTGGCATATCTAGAGGTGTGCATGAGTTGGTTTGGGTTGAATTTAGCCAAAATCATAACCCAACCCGTACATGGTACACTGATTTGGGTGAGGTAAAAGAACCATCCGTAATATCATTGGGTTGGTTTGGGTAAAACCACAAATTTGTGGGTTGGGTAGTGGGTTACCCAATATATTTTTCCTTATATAATTATAAATGATATGTCAGATTTTTTCTTAATAAATAGTTTAACATATTATTGCTATTTTTCTAAACATAAAATGTCTAAATGTACAATGAAATTTATCATTAGCATATATTTGTAAAAACCAAAGTTACATTACAGTAAAACCTAAAATTGAATAAAATACTTGCAACTTACTAGAATTAGCATCAAAATAATCAAAGTGTAGCATCTTAAATAAATTAAAATCATTACTTACTAAATAAAAGATGTTCAAAAGGTTGAAATTGAAGCAAACAAAATTAAAAACATCAAAGTCATCGCTTGTCAAATTACAAAAAAGAGAAAAAAAATATAGTCACTCAATAACTCATGGGTTTTATGGGTTGGATGTGGGTTTCCCCATAACCTAGTTATTTTGAATGGGTTTTCATTTTTTAAAACCGTATTCACCCAATAACCCGATCCAACCCACTTTTTTGGGTCGGTTTGGGTGGGTTTTACTAGATTTATTGGGTTTATCCAATCCATAAACACCCCTAGGCATATCGATGATGCAGTTTTATATTGGAAGTCTCTTGCTTGTGTGCTTGAGTAACTTGTAGTCAGATTTTTTTATAGTGGAAATCTCTCTGAAGCTCTATGGAACTAGACTACTCCTAGTTTATAAAAGGAACAAGGATAATTGTTTGTGTGTTGTCTTGCTCTCTTATTTATTTCTGATCAATATTATCCGCTGTTAAGAGATGAAAGACACAAAAATAGTGTAAAAATAACCTTTTGATTCGAGTCATAACTGATGAAAGAATCGAGTTAAGAGATAAATTGAGGTGAATAATGTATATGAAGAAGTCGAAAAACTAAGGCCATAAAGCAATTCATAACTCGAGTTATGTGAATCAATCCACATGATTACATGAATCGCGTCATGTATCCCGAAACCAAAACCATTTGAAAAACTCCCATTTTGATTGGTTCAAGGATTTTGTGAATCGAGTCACAAAAACATATTTGAAAAGATTTATAAAAATACTTTCCATGACTCGATTCAAATGGAGTTACGAATCGAGTCATGTTTCCAAAACCAAAATGATTTGAATAAACATTCTATGACTTGATTCAATTGCACCCATAACTCAAGTCACATGTTCCAAAATCAATTTTTTTTTTTGAAAAAAAAATAGCCATGACTTGATTCAAACTCTTCATGACTCAAGTCAAGCTTACCAAAAATCCATGATTCAAGGTTGAAAAAAATTTAACCATCGACCAAAAATCCATGGTTCAAGGTTGAAAATCAACACGAGAATAAAGTAAGTATATCAGAGATAAATATGTTGTGTTGGATGTGAGGTGAGACTAGACATGATAAGATTAGAAATGAAAAGAGTGTTCAGACAATATCTATAGTAGAAAAGAAAATTAAAAATAGACTTATGTGGTTTGAGCATGTAGAGAAAAAAACTTGTAAATTTTATGGTAAAGAGAATTGATAAGATGGAGAGAAGTCAAACAACTAAAGAAATAGGAAGATCTAGAAAGACTATAAGAAAAGTTATTAACAAAAATCTTGAAATTAATGAATTAGGATAAACATGGTTTTGAATAGAACATTCCAGTGAAAGTTTATTCATGTATCTGACTTCACTTAGTGAGATAAAACTTGGTTGTTGTATTTTAAAGATTTTAATAGTTATGTATTGATAGTGTAAAATAATTTTACACTGTCAACAAATAGAAATAAATTATTCAGCCATATCATATTTATAATTTAAAATTTACAGTCTGATGTGACGGCATATATAGTGGTGGTGATTGATTGACATTGTAAGATAATTTTATATTTTTAGTGCATATCTCATTTTCTTTTTTAAAGAAACATTTTAATGAAAATCCTTATATATATATATATATATATATATATATATATATATATATATATATATATATATATATATATATATATATATATATATATATATATATATATATATATATATATATATATATATATATATATAATTTGCCTCGAATATAATCATTTTCGGTGGAAAAACATATGAAAAATATAAATTGTTTTCTTCACCTAAACACATGTCATGTGTGGTTTGTTAGTCAAGTGAAAATCAATTAGTATAAACTGCAAAACATATTGTGTGCCCCAAATCTAATCCATTGTTCTATTTGACTGATTGGCCGTGAGTATTTTAACTTATCGTATTTTCCAAGAATAATATATTTATTTAAGTCAATATGCAATATTATTAAGTCGTCAATGTATGAAAGGTACTGATTTTTTTTTTTTTTATGACAAATGAAATGCAATGATCTACTAGAATCGAAAAATTGTGTTGACATAGTCAGAGGGAGTGTCACGCGGCATTTAGTTCCAAACATAAAGTTGGTTAATTGTGTTTGCTTACAATTTTTCCATGGAGAAAATTGATTACACTAGATTTCTTGTTTGACAAGCCATATACATAGACATAATTTTTATATAGTTTTTTTCTTCTTAATTTTAAAATATTAGGTATTGTTTCTGCATAATATTGTGATCCATGATCCAATTAACTGCGATTCAGCTTAATATTTAGTGTGTGGTTGCCTTGGGGTAAACATAATAGATTTTGACATAAATAATTTTAGTAGAATTAATTTTAAGAGAATTAAATTTATTATATAATTTATTTATGTTTAAATATAATAATATATAAGTTATTGTTATCGATTAACGTTATTTGAATAGTTTTTATTAAAATTAATTTTGAATGTATATTTATTGAAATAATAATAAGTTCTAATACACAGAGTTGTCACATTAAAATATACTTTCTACGTTTCTTTTTAAGTGTCCTCTTAGAAAAAAAAAATTGTTTCTATTTAAATGTCATATTTAAAGTTTAATATTATAATTTGTCAATTATATCTTTATTTTCTCAATAACTCCACTTCACATTTTTCATAAAATTAATTATGTTTTAATTAATTATTTAAAAAATAAAGAAAGTATATGATTGAATTTATTTGAAAAGGGAAAATAAATGAGAGTATAATAGGAAAAATAACTCCAATAATCAACTATCATGATTGAAGAGCTTTATGCTAAAATGACATTGGTGAATTTTACTTCTGTCAAAGAAATATTTTCATCATACTTCAATTTACACTTTCCAAATAAGATCTCATTCATAAATTTTGCATAAATTGACATTTATTCAAGAGCTTCATATAATGGAATGTTAACTTGTATTTTTTTTGTAAGCATCACCATAAACTTCTTAAATTAACCCACTTTCATTCCCTTATTTGACGTACTTTTCAACATTAGGTAAGGTGGTTTGACATCATAAGGTAGTTCAGGGTTAGATTCATTTAGGATCTAGTTCTTGGTTCTTCTCGAAGGAGAGTTTCTATCTATAAGTTTGTCAATGACGTCTCCCCTAATTGAGCCTTCGCTTGTTCCTCACTTTTTCTTCCCTCTGATTTTTTCTCAACCTCTTATTCAATTCCTAATTCTCCTTCAATGTTTTTCTCACACTCACTTGCTTATTTTCTCTCACCACTAAACTTGGGATTTAAAGCTACCACTCCATTTCTCAACTTAATGGCTTTGTAGCTCTTATTTATTGGGTTGTCTACAGTATTCCTAACAAATATCCCATTTGAGCTAGGTTGTGTTGCTATTTGTATGGATAGCTGGCCAATTTCCATTTTTAAATTCTTGATCGGAACTTCAGTATTCTTACTCATAGTGTCATGATTCTTTGACATTGCATTTGAGGTCTTATACATTGCTTCCTGAATCTTTCCTACTTGTTCAAATTTTTCTTTAGTGGCTTTCATAAAATTTGCCAATGCTTCTTCAAGGGTGAAGGTTTCCTTTGTGGTGCTTCAGGAACCCGTGGAACTCCCTAATTTGTATTCAAAGTTTGATTAATGTTCCACTTAAAATTTGGACGATCTTTTTAACTAGGATTGTATGTGTTGGAATAAGGACAATTTTTATGGAAGTTTTCATATTGATTTTCGACACTAACTCCCTCTGGTAGACAGCTTTCATTTCCTACTTGTTCAAAATTTTCTTTAGTGGCTTTCATAAAATTTGCCAATGCTTCTTCAAGGGTGAAGGTTTCCTTTGTGGTGCTTCAGGAACCCGTGGAACTCCCTAATTTGTATTCAAAGTTTGATTAATGTTCCACTTAAAATTTGGACGATCTTTTTAACTAGGATTGTATGTGTTAGAATAAGGACAATTTTTATGGAAGTTTTCATATTGATTTTCGACACTAACTCCCTCTGGTAGACAGCTTTCATTTGCTTGTCCTCCCCCATAGAAATCACACCTTAGTATCTGAACCTGAATCGCATTTGCTAGAACAATAGTGGGTGCAACTAAATATTTCAAAACAACCTCAAGTTGAGCTAACATTGTTGTATTCGAATCTAATTCAAGCATACCCGTTGGTTTGATTGTTCCGGTAACTTGTTGAGCAATACTCATTCTGGCACATTCTTTCGATCACCTGTATTACCCCATCTTCATTCTTAGTCCTTATGATACCTCAGGTTGAGGCATCCAAAAGCATTCTCGCTTGAGCTTTAAGACCTCTGGTAAAATGTGTTATCTGCTCCATAATGCTAATATTATGATTCAGACATCTTTGGAGCAACAACTTGAATTTCTCTCATGCATCAGACAATGATTAAGAATCACCTTGGTTGAAATTTGAGATTTCTTCTATTCTCTCTACGAACTGAGCATTCAATAAAAATTTTTCTAGAAACTTATTCTCCAATTCTTTCCATGTTTGAATAGTACAATTTGGTATACCTTGCAACCAATCCTTTGCAAGGCATATCGGAGAGAAACCAAATAAGCATAATTTTACATGATCTTCATTCACATCATTCGGTTTACACATCAAGGCAGTCTCATACAATTTTGACAGATGCTCCCAAAGATTTCAGATTAATTTCCAATGGAACGAGTTGTCTCTTAAACATGAAAGCACATAATTTTTTAAAATCAAAAGTAACAATGTTAGTAGGTTAAAAATTGAAGGATGTCTGTCATGCATCAGTTCTCAAACATTAATCACCCATCGTTTGTCTTGTGGGAATAGTTGTGTCTTCTCTTTCTTCTTCCAGTCTGTCGTAAGCTTGTTGTGCTTCTCTTCTTGCTTTCCGAATTGCTCATGCGGTTCTTTCAATTTTTGAGGCTAACGGTATTAATGTTGAACTCAATGCTCGCTTAAACAAACAATACCTCAGTAGCCATGCACCAAACAGAACTGAATAAGAGTAGAAAATAAAAAATATCAATAACTAAAGAAAATTAAAATTAAAATAAAAAGTAGCATAAAAATTATCTTGTTGAAGTTATTCAACAATCCCTAGCAACAGTACCAAAAACTTGATGACTAATTAGTAAGTGAAATAATTGTGTTAAAGTAATAAAAATATAAGATCGTCTCTACGTGGATTGCTTATTTTAACAAGGTTATTAATGTGCTTTAAAAGTAAATACGGGGGTTTCAGGTTATTTTGTGAAAGTAATTTTCACGAATAAAATTGATAGAAAACATGATATGGAGAGAGCGACCAGGTTTCATTTTGAGTTTACTCATTCTCACTATTGGTAACTGCCTCAATTTTCTCGAAGTGATTTTCTAAAATTACGATAAATTAACACGACCATTTAGAGTTTATTTAATTTAAGAGAGTCGAGTTTAATACGTTTTAGATTTTATTTGAATTAAGAGGGCTGAGTTTTGATGAGTTAAAGTTCAAATGTGATACAAATCAATGTTTTGCCAAAATGGACACTGACTAGTGTGTTAGTGAGTTGATTTTAAGGTATTATATATGTTTAGAGTTGAGTTTGAGTTTTTTGACATGTTTAGAATTGAGTTTCAGGTATTTGATATTTTTAGAGTTGAGCCTGACATGTTTAGTGATGAGTATGAAATGCTTTGAGTGGAATCTAATGTGTTCAATGAGTTATGTTGATGTCTTTGAAGTGTTATGTGTATCAATAATATCGAAATTGAATAATCTAACGTGTTAAAAGTTGTGCTGATGAGTAGCGAGATACGACTATAGTATGCTTGTAAGTGTCATACCCCAAAAATTGCCCGATCAATTCTCGTCTAATAATTTATCAAGGGTATTAAAATTAAGAGATATGGGGTTTAACATATCTATTGTTAAACCCATTCTCTTATAAATTGGTTAGAATTAAAATAGAGGTGTGGTTAGTAGATACTGGGGCCCCAAACATTTGGCCCGCATATTTTATTTTGGTTTTTTAATTCTCACAAGCTATTTTAAATATAAATGGTTATTATTATTGACTAAGGGGTGCATACAAAGGAAAAGGGGGTGTGGTTGAAATTCACTAGGCTGAATCTTGAAATGTTTGGCCCATCTATTTTATCTTAGAATTTTTTGTCAATTTTTACAATTTATTTAATCATCAATTGAATATTTCTAACATATTTTGGTCATTTTGGATTAAGCATTATTTATATTTTATTTAGATAATTATTATTATTTTATTATTACTAATTTATAAAATATCAAATTGGGTTTTTGGATATGGGTTATTTCCTCTTATAGATTTTAACCTAATCCTCTAACTCTATAAAAAGGAGTCTTGGCAACCCTGAAAGGGGGACTTTTTTTCACTTTCACGTATTTTTTTTCACAAATTCACACACACCCAAAAACTACGTTTTTCACACAGCTTTTTTCTCTTCTCCCTTTGAGGGTTTGTCTTGAACATCCCTAATCCGCCATTGTCGATCAACTGACAACAGCCGACAAACACTTTCCCCCTTCAAACGCAATTTTCAAACCACTCAAACGCAATTTCAAATCATTCAAACTCAATCACAAACTCAAACATTTTTGGCCAATGATTAAACCTTTTGGTATGAGGCCGCCCTTTTATTAAAAAGGGTATTTTCTATTGTCAATATATATTTTTTTCATTTTGGCCAATGATTTCTATGAGGCTCTTTTTTGAAAACCTTTGGCCAATGATTTAATATGAGGTCCCCTTTTAAAGATCTTTGTTTTGGCCAATGATGAACCTCTGAGGTTTCTGTTGAATTTTAATGTTTTTTTATCTTTTAAAGGTTTTTGGCCAATGATGCATTGAGGCCGTATTTTTATATACTATACACGTATTTTGGTTTAGCCATGGTCATTATCGTCTCGATCTGACAATGACCTTATCAATGGCCTTATCAAAACCTTTGAGGTTTTTCCCTCCTTGCCATACATGGTCTTTGGCCTATAGTCATTGTTGTCTCGATCTGATAATGGCTCTATCAAAACCTTTAAGGTTTTGCCCTTTGGCCAAAGGTCTACCTTTTTTAAATTTATTAATCGACAATTATAAAAAACCTAAAACCTAAAGGCTAAATGGGTCCCCTTGAGTACAAGGGAGGAGAAGGGTGCCTAACACCTTCCCTTTGCCTAATTAACCTACTTACTCAAAATCTCTTGTTTTTAAGGGTTTCTCACTTGCCCAAATAAAGTGGGTGGCGACTCTCGTTTGAACGTAAACTTTTAGCAGATTGCTACAGTAAGTAACATTGAGCATGTATAATAATTTTTTTACCTTGTGGTGAGCTTACATGAGTAATAATGTGTTTACTCTGATGATGAGTATTATTGAGCACATATGCTTATATTTTTCACTTTTGGTGAGTAATGTTGAATGAATATATTATTATATGTTGTTGAAATGTGATTCCATATACATTGTCGAGTTATAATTATATGCATATGTTGAAAAATGTAGTTAGATAACATTATTGTGATGCCCTTATTAGGCAGTGTTTACGGTTCAAAGAGGAACCAATGATGATTATTGCATATGTATACTAATGTTTCTTACCATGCATTATGAGTGTCAGTGATAGATGTACAAACCTCGATCTAATGACGAGTCTCTAGTTCAAAAGAGGAGATCAGTGACGAGTAGGAGTTCGAAGAAGAACCCGGTTCAAAGGGGAACCATCAGTGAGTGGACAAAATTAGTAATATAACCATGATATCTATGATTGGTACATGTATTAAAGTCGAGGAGTTGGTTGTATTGTACGCATATATGAATTGTGAATCGATTATCGTGTTGTGAAAAAATTATATGTTGGTGAATGTTATGTATGATATTGTCCTAACTGTTTATTACACCGTTAACATTATAAACGTATTTATCATCCCTTTTTTATTTGCTTATATGGCTCGTTGTGCCAATGGTACAAATACTCATGTACAAGAACATTAGATGTTGTTGTGTGGGAGGATTAGCGTATATACCTACTTTGATTTATTTATCGTTTTATTGAGTTTAGTATTTTTGCACTTCGCTCTGATATGTAACACTGGGGACGAGTTAATTTTGTTACATGTTATGTTTTCTTTTGTCGTTTGGATTATTTATTTAAGTAAATTAAGTTGAGACCAATAAATGAATTATTTGAAGTTTTGATATTTTACTCTAGTGCATGTTTTATGTTATTATGTTTATGAAGGGTGCGTGTTGAGCATGTGTAACACCTATATTTGAGAAATTATATGTTTATCATTTATATATAAAAAGTCAAGGTTTAAGGGTGTTACAACCATTATACCTATTTCTTGGTGTATAACTCACTCTTCGTAACTACAACTTTCTAATTCCTTAGGCGAATTTAAAGTAAAAACAAGAAAGAATGCTCGTTAGTTTCTTGATCATATTTTTTTAATTCCTAAATCAATTACTACGTTTGAACAATTATCCTATTTTAAGTTTACAATGCTAGGGTCAGTAGTCATTACGATCCTATGTTTAATTCATATGTTTGTCAACACATAAAAGGCATTACGATCAAGAATAACTAAATAAAAACTAGAATATTAAACCAATAGATTAGTGCAAAGTCAGCTATATAATTCAACATGAAATTATGTTCTTCAGATGGAGATATGTCAAACACAATGTGTCATACCCCAAAATTTGCCCACTATATTTCAAGCTTCGATTCACAAAACAACTCAAATGGTCAACAATCGACTAATTTGACCTAAAAGTCAACTGTGGTCAAAGTACAGTCAAAATTCTTGATTTTTGGTCAACATCCTCATTTTCAAGTATCATTCATCTTTTGATCAAGGATTGATCATGATTCATCAAGGAAAGTTCAAAAATCAACAAAACACAAAGTTTCTAAATTAGGGTTTTTGGACTAAAAGTCAACTGAACTTTGACCAGCCATATCTCTCTCATACTTTCTCAAAAATTCCTCAACCAAAGCCTATTCTCAAGGAAATTTCATTCTCTACAACTTTGATGTTGGGCCCAAGGCCAATAAATGCTTCCGCATAAGGGATATGAGCCAAAACATTACAGGTCCTTCTAGAAGCTCGCAAAAAGCTGTTTTCTTCCAGGAGGCATATCTTTAAGATAAAATCTTCAAATACAAAAAACTGCCAAAGTGGCTTGTAGAGGACATCTTGAGGTTTCCATAAAGTCCTAAAACACCTCCATATGATAAATATTGAATGAGTTATGGCTTATACAAGTTGGGCGATTTTGAGAAAATGCATAAAAGGCAAAGTAATGAAGTTTGATGTTTTGAGCTATTGGGCCTAGCTTTTTGACTTTAAACTCATCCATGGATTAAGTCAAGACCTCTAAGTCTATTATTTTATTTTTATGACTTTTATTTATATTTATATGGATTTTTATTTATTTAAATGATAAATAAATAAAATAAAATATAAAATAAATAGATAAAATCATAAAGGATGGTTTGAATTTTTTTAAGCAAAAGATCAGATTTAAGAGAGAAAAAACGTGTGGAGATTGATTGGTAGCTTGATTGGCTTTATTGAGCACCAAAATAGAAACTTTCAATATCTTTTCAAAATCAAACACCAATCTTGTGATTTGAAGAGATTTGAATCCAAATTGCCTGACCTAATTTGTGTTCTATATATATGTAACTCGTGCCAAAGCAAAGGGAGATGATTGGCAGCCGAAGAAACCCCTAACTCATGCCTTCAAAAACCAAAGGAATTTCAAAATCAATTTGAAGTTTCAGGTCAATTCAAAACATTTGAAAGGTCCAAGAACGTTCCTTGAAGATTTCTAAAGTGATTAGGATCATTGCCAAGCCTCCAGATATCAAGAACACGCGCGTATTGTTCTACGGTTTGTCATTCTTTTTTTCGTTCGATTAACATGATATAAGCATCTTTACTGAGATTCGATTGCATATTCCTATTTGCTTTGATGTTTAGAACGATTCTGGAAACGTAATTGTGTTTTTATGCCGGTATGAATGAGATACCATTGTTAGGTTTAAAGCTCTCGATTTAGGGATTCTTATAATAGGTAAAATCAGAATAATTCATGAAGCTCATCGTGTTCAGGGATGTTGTACGAACACACTCGCATGTTCGCGAACTATTTCTTTTGCTTGTATGCAATTTTGTGTGTTACAGGTGAATTGGCTACGAAAGAAAGTGCAGGTAATTCGTAGCAAAATCATGGGGTGAATTGCAGATCTCGTGAGGAAGACGAAGACGTGGCAAGCGATGGTTGGCTCATTTAAATTTGGGCGCGCACTTTTGTCCAATGAAATAGGTTTCATATATTACTTTCCAGTTGCGTTTGGTTTACATGTCATGCAGGCGGCTGAGTTGGGAAAGAATTTACCTGGGGAAGTTAGGAACGTGGGTTTGAACCCTCGCTCCAACTTCTATTTTTTCTTGCATTTACATGTTTTCTGTTCCGGTGTGTATTACACGTGAAGGCTTACAATGCACCACCAATGATACGGCCTTTAGATCTCCACCAATCCAAGATCCAACGTCCAGGAATCTGCAGCTCCACCATGCACCCCCAGACCTACACCACACCAGATTATAAGCTAAGATTTCTAATTTCTTTTATTATTATTTATTTTTCCTTTTTTCAATATTATTCATTTGTTTTAAATAAAATCCTTTTTAAACTTTCTTTTCTTCATAAAATCATTTTACTTAAATAATTAATTTGATAGTGTTTTTTTTAATGATTAAATTAATTGTTTAATTAGATAAATGTTTTATTAATTAATTAAAAATGCATATTAGGTTTAGGGTTATTTAATCAAATGATTAAATTAATTTTGTTTAATTATTTAATTAGTTTGATATTTCTTTTAATTGATTTAAAAATACATATTAGGGTTAGGATTATTTAATCGAAATTTTATTCTTTGCCGATTTAATTAATTAGGTTAAAAACCAATAATTAATTAATTTGGTTTTTATTTATTCTATTATTCATGATTAACTTGTGCCCTAATCAGGGTTTACGAGGATCATTCCTACACTGAAAATTTCCCTTTTTCTTTGTGCAGTTTTTCAGGGTTACCATCAGGGTTTGTCCGACTACGCGCCATATCAGATCAAAAAGTTAAGTCCCCGATTTAATTATTATTTTAAATATTATTTATTTTTGCCTTATAAAATATAAATTAGGTTTTGCTTTCAAATGTCAATGAACTCCTCCTACACTCATCCTTTGTTGTTTATTCTTCCTTTACCAATTTTCAGGGTTAACCAACCAGTCAAAGCTCGAATGTTCGGTAACCCTAAAATTCATTCTCTTTTAATTTCTTCTCTAATTATTATTTATGTCAGACCAATTACTCTGCTTATCTTTATTGTTTTTCCCCCCTCCCTATGGCTTATTATGTAACTGCTACTGGACTGTATTGTGTGGCCTTGAAGGCACTTAACACTGTCATATATTATCATTGCATGGTTAGTAATTTAGGGAGTGTAACCTCGAACTGAATTTAGAATAACTATTTATAAGATAATTTTCTGAATTAATCACGTGATTGTGCACCCACCCACCTTTTATGGTAACCTCTCTTGTTGCCTGTTGCCTGTTGCCTGTTGCCTGCTGCCTTGTTGCCTTGTGTTTTCAGTGCAGAATAGCCAAGTCCCTCGAATACGAGGACGCCTCAGCAATGTTGCCCTCGGTTCATTCTTAAGATCATAAGTCCCAATGATGTTGCCTTCGATTCGTTAATATGATCTCGTCCCTCGAAGTTACCTACGAAATGCTGAGGTGTCCTCTGGTTGCCTAATAATGATGGCTATTCTGATCCTTCCCTTAGACTACCTGCCCCTCTATGGCAGAGACAGTCTTATGGCGAACGATAATTTCGACGACCCTTTAACCTCCAAATAAAAGGACTTCCTACCCTCATATGGTATGGATAGCCCTGAAAGGCTAAAAGAATCTTTTTACAAATGTTAAGATAATTTTCCCTTAATTGCATGCTCTGGTTTAAATTCCCTTTTTCTACCCTTTTCTTAAAAACTTCAAAAAGGCTACGCTCATTTACGAGCTAAAGTCCTTATTTTCTTCTTCTACATTTCTAAACTTTTGGTTTCAAAAAGAGCAAAGCAATTAAGAGCCCATGGAAAACCATATATGCAAAGGGTGCCTTACACATTCCCTTTGTATAAATTATCCCCCGAACTCAGTTTTCTTTTAAAAGGTTTTTTCTGTTCTTTTAGCCTTTCTATATATTGGATAAAATAAAAGTCGGTGGCGACTCTTGCTATTCGCAACATTTCAAAAAAGTCAGTTCTCCCACCGTATAACACAATGTCTGACACAATGTATTTACGTAGCAGACAGAATTAAAGCAAAAATAAATAATATAGGAATCGGTAACCCAGTTCAGTGCGACGACGCCTACGTCTGGGCGAACTTCCAACCCAAGAAAGGAAATCCACTTTTAATAGTAAAAATATATATAACCTTAGATGAACAAATCTTGTTCAATGTCTCTCTTTATAATACTACCCATGAATTTCTATTCAAGACTCCCTATAGAACGTCTTCAATCCCAATAGTCAGAAGGACAAATGCACTTACTCCAAACTCTCCCAGTTCAAGGCCACTTTTCTAAGAGACTTATGTCACTTTCACTAAAACACCCTCCTTATGTTTGGACATTACAATATGAGTGAAAGAATGAAATAATTGTAACACACAAGTACTCTGTTCTCAAGCTTATAGAATTAGTATATAGGAACAAAGTATTACAGCAAAAACAAAGACTCTACTAAAACAAAATTCTCCCAACGAGTAAATATTTTCTCTCGAGGTCCGAGTCTTCACAAAGGAGATGAATTCCTTATATATCCACAAAAGTCCAGCTCCAAAAGCCCATCATGAATTTCGGTTGGACTTCTAAAAAGAACCGGAAATCAATATCTAATAATGATAATTTCTAATCTTGATTGATCACTTTGAATAAATCCGGATCTCTTGATTATTCTTGTTGTATTTGATTCATATCACATCCTCAAAAAATACACATGATCAATCAAATTTTTATTAGGAAGATTGAGATCCTTGATTGATACAAATTAAGCATCCCACATGCAATCTTGCTAAAATAAGATCTTTTCTAAATTCAAATTCAAGCTAACACACTCATATCTCTCACGTAACAGAAAAGAAAAGAAAAATCATAAAAGGACAATATACACTTCAATTTATCTTGCTCATCAAGTAACAGTCCGAGGCAGATGTCTCACAGATCGTGGAATATTTGGTTTGACATCTATCCACCTAACAAAATTATGAATCTTGAACAAATCAAATAAAATATTTACTTGATATAAATCATAACTTCTTAAGTAAAGGATTCAAATTAAATCTCTTTCAAAAAGTGAATCACGCTTTAAATCATCTTTAGTAGAGATTGAATATTTTCTCATCAAGTGTGAACCCAAATATTTTAATTAAAAATAATTCAATAAGATCTCTTCATATAATATAAATCTTCAATCAATATCTTAGCACATAAATTTGAAAACAATTTTGGATATGATAAATCTAAGCCACCTCTTTCTTGGGATGGAAAAATGAGCATACTCGTCCATTTATGCCTGCCCCGCAAAAGCCTGCAAAAAAAAAACAGGGCGGGCATAGTTGAGGGTGAGGGCCTAAAACCTTGTCCCTTCCTGCAAAAAATGAGGTCAGAGTGGAGAATGCCTCCAGGATTTGCACCTTTTAGGTCTAAAAATGTAAAATTTATGTAAATATTTGTGCCCACAGAAGCCCATAAAAAATGGAGCGGGGCGGACATATTTGAGGTTTGTTGAAGCGGTAAAGCGGCAAGCAAAAAGTAATAGGTATTATTTATTACCGGGTGATATAGGTTATATCGTATCGTAGTCCACAGAGATTGGTAGAGAAAAACTGTCGTTCGACTATCTCGCGTTCTAAGTTTCATGATTGGGTGTGGAAGGTAAAATGCGGGAAAAGTAAATAAAAGCACATAAACAATCTATTGTAGCTTAAGAGAATTCAGTCTGGAATCGTATTTCTACTTAACCCGTCGAATACTTAAATTTGAAGATCTATCGCTCAACACTCACAATACACATCAAAATCACCAGACATCATTCGAGACGCCACATCAGTGTCCATTTTTGCAACACCGACGAAAGCTCAACCATACTATTCACATCAGCGATTTCTCCACCGACACAAACAACACAGAGGCATTAAATAGATACCCATTACGATTATTAGCTCTAAATCCATGTCTGAAACCTAGAACTAACAGATATCATTCCTAATCAAGATCTATGATGTCCATTTCTGCAACAACACAAATCCGAAGCATTTAAGCAAAAAGATCAAGAACAACAATAATGATGATTTGTAAAGCGAATATATAAACGATCCCAAGGTCAACAAATATACATACAAGAGAGGAAAAATATACATACAACCTCCACCATTGGAATGGGTCACAGGGAAGAAGAAGAACAAGCGGAAACTTCTCGTGTTTGTTGACACAATCGGAGATCACCCGAGCTAAATCGATATGATGAGATACCCAATAGTGTTGCTTGAACCTCTAAACTACAAATAATGGATCAGAGCTCAACTTTGTCCAAGAAGAGGTGATAAAAACCTAAAAACACAAAGCTGAACTATTTATACAAAAACAGATTTCGCAGTGGGCGCGACGTGCCCAAAGTCGGCGCGACGCGCCCTGTACTAAATGTACCAAACCGCCCTAGCGCGCAACGCGCCTTAATCCGGTGCGACGCGCCCTCAGTTCTGCCAAAAATTTATTCTTTTGCTTTTACAGCGTGCGACGCGCCCTAATCCGGCGCGACGCGCCCTCAGTTCTGCCAAAAATTTATTCTTTTGCTCCTACAGAGCGCGACGCGCCCTAATCCGGCGCGACGCAAGCTACACCAGAACAACAACTTTATTTCTTTAAAATGTGTCCGCAGCCTTGTCTTCGACACTTTATTCCTCGAGGCGCCGAAAACGCAAAAATACCTACAAAAAGATAACAAAACTATCAAACGGTACATATTTACACGAAAACGTATTAAAACACAAACGATACAAATATACACAAAACGAAGAATTGTTCAAACGGTATTAACAAAAAGTATCGATAAGTGCCACTATTTACATACACAAAATAACTACATTTTGACACTTATCAAGGTTGCGAGTCTAAAACCTTTGTCAGCTCCACAAAAAAGTACGAAAAAAATGGGCATGCCCAACGGGCCGGAGCCGTTTTGCATCCATTCCTTCAAAGCATATTCAAATAAATTTTTTCTTCAATGCAAATCCAATCCAATCAAACCAAAACTTCTTATTTAAGTCAAATTCATTTTTTTTAACTTTTATGGATTAAAAGTTAAAATTAATAACATATATGTTGCACCTCAAATTAAAATTCTACAACCTTTATGGATTATGATTTAATAACATATTTTTTCAAACTGATTTGTATTAATAAGCTTCTTTAAAAATTAATCTTCTTAGAAATAAACACAATCACACTCAGATTTACTCACAAAATATAACTAACAGACTAAGACTATATGTTGCACCTCATACTGGAACATCTTGTTGCGCATGTTTTTTTTACCTAAAGCAGCCAATCAAAGGAACAACATATCATATCAAATCGGCTTCGTCTAATGTAACACCCCTTTTATACCCAAAGTAAATAAGCATATAATCAGAGAATAAGCATGCATATAATTCAAAAGGGCGTCACATCGATATTTTCAAAAAACTAAAAGCTTTTAAAAACCGACAGCATTTATCTACAATATACAATACACCTGGTCATTTTAAATAACACTTAAATATTTAATTACAATTCACACAGAATATGCATTCACAGCGGAAAGTACTAAAATACTCATGTATTTCATAAAATGATTCATGTCCCATACCATGATCATATCTCAATAATCATCTAAGCATAAAATAAATCAAAATCAGAATATTTGGCTTGAAAGCCTCTCAAACAACAAGTAGCCAAATAACAAGTTTTCAAGTCATAAACATAATACATAACCAAATAGAAACATGAGTTCAATACGACTAGTCTACCCAGTGTTACATGACCAGAGCATCGACTCACTACCTAATCTCCAACAAAACACGGAAGAATATCCAGCTAGATCACACACAAGCTACTAAACTCCAGAACCTGCATGTCGCCAAACGAGGGCAACATTAAAACAGAAGGGTGAGAATACGAACCATTATGAAGAAAGTATAACAGAATATAATGGTTAAAGCAACACTTCAAGTAATTAGTCATACTACGTAAAACGGAATAGATAATAGTAATCAACACATATTTCACATGTTATCGGGTATACAACAAGCTGAAATAGTATAATATTTCAATTCTACTTTTATATTCTCAATTAAGTACACAATCATAATTCTCACATATTCACACATCTAATCAAATAAGTATTCAACTTCACTCGTTTGCAATTAACAAACTCATACACATATCACAACTACATCAACTTCACATACTCAATTATCGCATAATTTTAATGTGACTCAATGCAAGATATGTGACACTATGCATGTGGTACCGAATTGTGAACCCGAGGTTTCACCGCTTTCCGATTCAATATCTAGAATCCAAGCCACGCTTCCGATCCGGACAAGACCAAAGCCCACCAAATGTAAACATATAGTTTACCGCCTCCGATTCACTCTAGAATCTAAGCCTCGCTTATGTTTCAAAGCAAACCACCTTTGTTTCAAGGCATCCATGATATGAATGTATGTACAATGTAAATAAAACATATGCAATTAAGATCATCTCTACCATCTTAACTTTCCGCATATCACAATAATTCAACCCTATGAATTATCCACCAATTGTACACAACATTCACAATACACACATCATTCACATACAAGAGGTCAATTAATCAATTACAATTCACACAATCCGATTAACACTAGTAAATCATACCATCTCATGTTAATTCATATTGCCAACAAAATATAAGAATATACTTCCAAACCAAGTATTATTTCATTAGTATTTGGGCAAAAATACAATTACAGTTAAATTATCAAGATACCGTAATTTACCGATAACCGAATAACTAATCCAATTCCAAGTATATATTTCAATCAATTAGACTCATTAAAATTAATTCAACTATTAATTAAATTAACCAATTAATAATTACACTACATTATTTCCAACTTTCTAATTCATTTTCTATTCAAAAACCAATATCTAATATAAAAGATATTTAAATCCACACTATTTTGATCGGTTCGTAAATATCACATTTTCAACAAAATAACACCATCATGTTAATCTACTAATTAAACTTAGCTACCACGCAAATTTTCATTAAATTCCGGACAACTAATTATACCGCTTAATTCGGCTATTCGATCAAACGGGACTGTTTCTATTGTATTTCAATTTATAACACTCTGCTGTACATGGCATATTGGTCTACTAATGCTACTGTTTCACCATTTATTAATCCTAATGTTCCATTATATTTTATATCATTATTATAATTATAGTTGAATTCATAACTATGGTTCATTCACTAATTTACCTATGCATATATATATATATATATACATTCCTCACGTTTTGTTTTCATCAATAATCATGAATGTAGTTCATTTTTTTCTTTCCAAATTGAATAACAACTAGCTTATGTACTCTTCACCTTTTGGCATGTAGTAACAGAAAGTCTTTAGCCAAATAGCAATTAAAAGGAAGTGATGTAGTGAACAGGGCATATATTACAACCACAACAGTAGCGCATAAAGGTAGTAAAGTGAGACATTTGGCCTATAGTGGGGTTGCTTCACGACACCCCTTGTGTCTTCACAAATCCTGTCGCCGTCAAAGGCCATGGCAGCATGAGTACATTAAATGTCATTGTATGGTCACTTAACTTGGTCCAATCAAATAGCTATAGTAGTAATTGCACTAGGGGAAATTAGATTACACCTGTTTCTATTGTTAACACAAGCACATGCAGCTTTCTTTCTTTTTTTAAAAAATGAACCGAGTGCTAAACTGAATAACAAGCACATGTAGATTACAATGATTCACTTTATTAATTGGCCAAGTGCTAGTACATAGCCAATTCTATCACTATGACATGCATCATCACGTTTTTTTTTCCTTACTTTAATTTCTATGTGGTTCATATATTTTTGTTTTACCCAAAGTTAACAACAGTAGCATATTCGTTCTACAAGGTGTATTGGTGGGTCACATTTCTAATTTACTCAAAACTAACTACTGTAGCGGATAAGCAAGAGAATGGAAACAAGCTAAAGTAACATTTCTATTCAATTTTATTGTCATTCCATTCTTTCTTTTCTTCCGGTTCCATTATACACAGCCATAATAAAAACAGTGCTTTAATAGAGTAACCAAACATGTTATTCACAGAAAACTTCCAGGTTTTAATAACAAAATCTAATCATATTAACTCTACCCATCATCCCCATATACTAACCCATAATGATTTGGGATTCTCCCCCTTACCTCTTCAATGTGCTTCAAACCCTAGCTTTTGCCCCTTGTTGTTCTTCCCCTTTTTGCTCCTCTTCTCTTCTTTCTCTTCTCTTTAAAAAAATTCAGCAAAATGAAAATGATGCTTCTACCCCTTATTTCCTCTCTTACTATATTACTCATATTGGGCTTACCCAAATAATTCCACTTTCTAACTAATTAGGCCCAATTGATAAAATAGAGTAGTCAAATAAATAATTATGCTCCAACAAATAATATTATTACCCTTAATATTATTTTCCGATTAATCCAATTAAATCCGACTTTATCTCAAATAAATAAAATCCAATAATAATATTATTTCTAATATTATTTCTCTACATACTCCACTTTATTAATTCTTCGATTAACCGAATAAATTCCAACTTCACTTAATAATCCGAACATGTTTCTCAATAACACCGACGATCCAATTAATTATTAAACTTCGCCCAAATTAAGTAAATAATTCCTTATTTAATTTAATTAGCCAAATAATAAAATTCGGGCTGTTACAACTCTCCCCCACTTAAAATATTTTCGTCCTCGAAAATTCCGTTGACATAACCAATTCAACACCAAAACCATATCCACACTCTCTCTCTCTCGATTCATACCGATACAAAAGGTTCTACCCTTACGACTACACAAAGCTTCAAAAGATGTCATTCCAATTTCTGAAGAAGATACCATGCAAATATACAATCCTTTCGATGCACAACTTAGCAAGTCTCTTCATCGAATAATCCATCTTTATCGAAATAAAATGAGCACCTTTCGTCAACTATCCGCACCGGCCTAACTCACTTCACAAATACTCGATGCCTCGTTAATCTCGAAACAAATCCGTAGAGATACTATCTCACTTCCACTCGAAAATAGATAATTGTTGCACCGAACGAAACGGTTCCTGACAAATCCAACTCAAATACACACTTCTAGTATATCTCTCTTCATACTTTACCACTACACATTTCCTCAAATTTTGATACATTTTTAACACCATGATTAATACTCAAATCATTACGATGTTCCTCATCCAAAATTCTCTTTGTCCGAATTCGAACCATCAGAAATACAAACTCAATCACAATATCTCATGACACCATTCTCGACATTCCAAAAGTTATCACTTTTTCCTTGGTTAATCAATATCATCTTGTCGACCAATTGCAAAATCTAATTTTTAACCTTCTCCAATCTTTTCAAAATATCACAAGTAGGCTTCAACATATCAACTTAACACACGAAGACGTCGCTTCACAACCAAACTCAACTCTCTAAATCGTTCCAACGATTTCCAATTCTTGAATTCTCAACATAACTTATAAAATTATTTCCTACTCAATGCATCGGTCGCAACCTTCGCTTTTCCAAGATGGTAATTCAAACCAAAGATTAAAATCCTTCGAAATTCTACTCGTCTTGTTTACCTCATATTCAACTCTTGTGATCACTCAACACATCAAACCTTGATCCGAACAAATAATGCCTCTTACATTCCAAAACAAACACAACAGTAAACAACTCCAATACATACATCGAATAATTCCTCTTATGAAATTTAAGTTACCTTGAAGCGTAAGCTACTACTTATCGATATCTGCATCAACACACCTCAATTCGAAATCCCATATCCAAGAAAATTCACTTCTTCCAACCAAAACTCACATTCAGAAAGCTTTACATAACCTTCTTCTCTTTCAGCACCGCTAACACACTCCTTAAATGTTAAACATGATCATCGTCGCTCTTTGAATCAAATATCCTCAAGAAACATTACCTCATACAACCTTCTTTCTTCTTACTCGACGAACAGGGGTAACTCTACGACTATACACTCAGACAATGAACCTCTTCTCAAACAATTCCTCAAATCTACTCTTCAATTTCTCCTTAGTCGCTTTACACGCTACCAAGTTAGTAAGAGAAGTCTATCTCGTCCAATACGATCTCGTCTTCTATCAACAATAGATTAAGGGTGATCAAGTCCTCAATTTGTCAATAGACAGTCGACAATCATAATGAAACATAAACCATAATAGTGTTCCTTCAGAACCCGCACTCGAAATCACTTAAAACACCAATACCCAAAATCTCTCTTAAAGTTACAATTACTTGCTTCAACTCCAAACAGTTCATACCAAAATTCTCATCAAATTGGTCTAGCGGAAAACAAACTAAATCAATCCCAAAATCTCTACCAAGATGCTCAACGGATAATTCGAACACGTAAAGGAAATAGAAACAAAGCCACAACAGTTGTATCAATAACTACACTTCCATGCATAACAGATAAAAATGAATCCAATCTTATAGCACAATCCAAAAATGAAATAATGCGTTGCACCATTATCAATAATAAAGCACGTACCTCAGATTAACTTATCCTTAGAAGTAGTCTCAGCACCAGACAACGCAAACACTTTTCCTTTTGCTCGATCCTTCTTTGGCTTATCGCACATGGCACAATTGTGCCCTTGCTCACCACCACTGTAGCAAATCCTACTCGAACCAACTCCACAATCAACAGTTTTGTGATCCGTCTCGCCACACCTGTAGCACTTAATCGGAATAGAAGCTCCTCCCCCACTTGGCTTCTTGCCAATACCAGATTGTTCCCTCATGTCATCATACGATTTCTCACGGAACTGTTCTCCTCCTCGTTTCAACTGTAGAAACCTCACTTCTTTCTTTCCACGCACATCTTCTGGAAAATAGTTTCCCAAAAATGTATCACGGAAAAGAGTCCAAGTAACTTCAATACCTTCTATTTCAAATCTCTGCACAGTATTACTCCACCAAACGTCAGCTTCTTTTGTCAGCATGAGAGTGCCAAACTGTACCTTCTGTACATCAGTACAACTCACGACTTGAAAGGTCTTCTCAATTTCTCTCATCCATGCGTGCGCTTTGTCCGGTCCATACCCTCCTTCAAAGATTGGCGGGTTGCACCTTCGAAAGTCTCCAAAAGCACGAAACTCATCCTTTCCTCCATAACCGACATTCTCTTGCGGCGCTTGTCCAATCGCACCAGTCCACCTCATCATTGTCTCAACATTAATGTCAACATCCCTTCCTGCAGCCATCGTCCTAAACAACCAAACAACCAGACAAAACAGTATCGATCGTGTCAGATACACGAATCAAATACAACAGGATAAAAGACATTAATAACCTTGACCAACTGGTCGACCATGCTCTGATACCACTAATGTAACACCCCTTTTATACCCAAAGTAAATAAGCATATAATCAGAGAATAAGCATGCATATAATTCAAAAGGGCGTCACATCGATATTTTCAAAAAACTAAAAGCTTTTAAAAACCGACAGCATTTATCTACAATATACAATACATCTGGTCATTTTAAATAACACTTAAATATTTAATTACAATTCACACAGAATATGCATTCACAGCGGAAAGTACTAAAATACTCATGTATTTCATAAAATGATTCATGTCCCATACCATGATCATATCTCAATAATCATCTAAGCATAAAATAAATCAAAATCAGAATATTTGGCTTGAAAGCCTCTCAAACAACAAGTAGCCAAATAACAAGTTTTCAAGTCATAAACATAATACATAACCAAATAGAAACATGAGTTCAATACGACTAGTCTACCCAGTGTTACATGACCAGAGCATCGACTCACTACCTAATCTCCAACAAAACACGGAAGAATATCCAGCTAGATCACACACAAGCTACTAAACTCCAGAACCTGCATGTCGCCAAACGAGGGCAACATTAAAACAGAAGGGTGAGAATACGAACCATTATGAAGAAAGTATAACAGAATATAATGGTTAAAGCAACACTTCAAGTAATTAGTCATACTACGTAAAACGGAATAGATAATAGTAATCAACACATATTTCACATGTTATCGGGTATACAACAAGCTGAAATAGTATAATATTTCAATTCTACTTTTATATTCTCAATTAAGTACACAATCATAATTCTCACATATTCACACATCTAATCAAATAAGTATTCAACTTCACTCGTTTGCAATTAACAAACTCATACACATATCACAACTACATCAACTTCACATACTCAATTATCGCATAATTTTAATGTGACTCAATGCAAGATATGTGACACTATGCATGTGGTACCGAATTGTGAACCCGAGGTTTCACCGCTTTCCGATTCAATATCTAGAATCCAAGCCACGCTTCCGATCCGGACAAGACCAAAGCCCACCAAATGTAAACATATAGTTTACCGCCTCCGATTCACTCTAGAATCTAAGCCTCGCTTATGTTTCAAAGCAAACCACCTTTGTTTCAAGGCATCCATGATATGAATGTATGTACAATGTAAATAAAACATATGCAATTAAGATCATCTCTACCATCTTAACTTTCCGCATATCACAATAATTCAACCCTATGAATTATCCACCAATTGTACACAACATTCACAATACACACATCATTCACATACAAGAGGTCAATTAATCAATTACAATTCACACAATCCGATTAACACTAGTAAATCATACCATCTCATGTTAATTCATATTGCCAACAAAATATAAGAATATACTTCCAAACCAAGTATTATTTCATTAGTATTTGGGCAAAAATACAATTACAGTTAAATTATCAAGATACCGTAATTTACCGATAACCGAATAACTAATCCAATTCCAAGTATATATTTCAATCAATTAGACTCATTAAAATTAATTCAACTATTAATTAAATTAACCAATTAATAATTACACTACATTATTTCCAACTTTCTAATTCATTTTCTATTCAAAAACCAATATCTAATATAAAAGATATTTAAATCCACACTATTTTGATCGGTTCGTAAATATCACATTTTCAACAAAATAACACCATCATGTTAATCTACTAATTAAACTTAGCTACCACGCAAATTTTCATTAAATTCCGGACAACTAATTATACCGCTTAATTCGGCTATTCGATCAAACGGGACTGTTTCTATTGTATTTCAATTTATAACACTCTGCTGTACATGGCATATTGGTCTACTAATGCTACTGTTTCACCATTTATTAATCCTAATGTTCCATTATATTTTATATCATTATTATAATTATAGTTGAATTCATAACTATGGTTCATTCACTAATTTACCTATGCATATATATATATATATACATTCCTCACGTTTTGTTTTCATCAATAATCATGAATGTAGTTCATTTTTTTCTTTCCAAATTGAATAACAACTAGCTTATGTACTCTTCACCTTTTGGCATGTAGTAACAGAAAGTCTTTAGCCAAATAGCAATTAAAAGGAAGTGATGTAGTGAACAGGGCATATATTACAACCACAACAGTAGCGCATAAAGGTAGTAAAGTGAGACATTTGGCCTATAGTGGGGTTGCTTCACGACACCCCTTGTGTCTTCACAAATCCTGTCGCCGTCAAAGGCCATGGCAGCATGAGTACATTAAATGTCATTGTATGGTCACTTAACTTGGTCCAATCAAATAGCTATAGTAGTAATTGCACTAGGGGAAATTAGATTACACCTGTTTCTATTGTTAACACAAGCACATGCAGCTTTCTTTCTTTTTTTAAAAAATGAACCGAGTGCTAAACTGAATAACAAGCACATGTAGATTACAATGATTCACTTTATTAATTGGCCAAGTGCTAGTACATAGCCAATTCTATCACTATGACATGCATCATCACGTTTTTTTTTCCTTACTTTAATTTCTATGTGGTTCATATATTTTTGTTTTACCCAAAGTTAACAACAGTAGCATATTCGTTCTACAAGGTGTATTGGTGGGTCACATTTCTAATTTACTCAAAACTAACTACTGTAGCGGATAAGCAAGAGAATGGAAACAAGCTAAAGTAACATTTCTATTCAATTTTATTGTCATTCCATTCTTTCTTTTCTTCCGGTTCCATTATACACAGCCATAATAAAAACAGTGCTTTAATAGAGTAACCAAACATGTTATTCACAGAAAACTTCCAGGTTTTAATAACAAAATCTAATCATATTAACTCTACCCATCATCCCCATATACTAACCCATAATGATTTGGGATTCTCCCCCTTACCTCTTCAATGTGCTTCAAACCCTAGCTTTTGCCCCTTGTTGTTCTTCCCCTTTTTGCTCCTCTTCTCTTCTTTCTCTTCTCTTTAAAAAAATTCAGCAAAATGAAAATGATGCTTCTACCCCTTATTTCCTCTCTTACTATATTACTCATATTGGGCTTACCCAAATAATTCCACTTTCTAACTAATTAGGCCCAATTGATAAAATAGAGTAGTCAAATAAATAATTATGCTCCAACAAATAATATTATTACCCTTAATATTATTTTCCGATTAATCCAATTAAATCCGACTTTATCTCAAATAAATAAAATCCAATAATAATATTATTTCTAATATTATTTCTCTACATACTCCACTTTATTAATTCTTCGATTAACCGAATAAATTCCAACTTCACTTAATAATCCGAACATGTTTCTCAATAACACCGACGATCCAATTAATTATTAAACTTCGCCCAAATTAAGTAAATAATTCCTTATTTAATTTAATTAGCCAAATAATAAAATTCGGGCTGTTACATCTAACATAGCCTAGTCAAGAGTAAATTAGCTACTCATAGTTATACAGATAAATACCGTGAGTGTAGATGAACAATACATGAGAATCTATAAAGAACGAGGTATTCAATGGGTGAAAAACCCATTTTCCAAGCTCGACAATTACCTTGCCGTCAATAATCCTCTCCAAAATTCGTAACCCTTCTCAAATTACCTTTTTTTTTTCTTTTTAAACAAGTTGAAATGTGTTAGATCGACAGCCCATCGCAACCACGATGGGTCTCATTGCAACCACGATGGGTCTCATCGAGGTCACTATAATTCTAGGGGGAATTTTTCTTGTTTTGCTTTTTTTCCCTTATAAGTCCAATTTTATTCTTTTTCTTTCTCTTCTTATCTTATTCTCAATACTTCTTAATTGTAACTCATATTTTGCTCAAAAATAACTCAATTACATTGAAAGTGCTCGTAAAAATTATCCAAAGCAGACACTACCTCGTAGCTACATTGTCGCAGACTTAAGGTCGACCAAAATATTGGTGTTAGAAGAAGGGGTCAACTTACATGCTCGCACCCTAACCCTTAGTCTCAAGGAGGCAATTGTTATGGAGTGGCAAAAAATACACCTCAACTCAACGAGATGCATTTTTTTTAAGAACAAAGTTGTGAGGATTCTCACATCCAAAGTGGACAATACCCCGTAGATGTAGTGGAACAGACTTGAGGTTGACCGAAACAATTTTTTATTTCTTAAAATCTTCGACAACAATCCATCTAGGTTATGTACCTTATATAAAAATTAATTACAACATCTTCATACAATCTTTGATTTCAACAATTTTTTTTTCCAAAAGTTTTAAAAAATGGTGGAACAAAGGAGGCATGCGATAAAGGCAACGAAGAAGAAAAATATAGAGTAAAAAGGACAACGTTGTGGAAGCAAAATGGATAGTTGAAGAGACATAAATGATTGTTTTTTTGAAGAAGCAAAATGATGTTGCGGGCCTTAGTTCATAATTTTTCATTTGGAATTCTAGCATGCAGTGTGCTAGAAGGTTTACATTTCAAATCTAAAATCAAGCCAATCTAATTCTCACTAGCTAAGGAAACCTATCTAGTACTTCATGATCCAAGACAGAGCAAACTTTTTCACCAAACCACTTGGAAGCAAACTCTTTCACCAAACCACTTGGCAGCAACTTGATTTTTTTCTTATTTGTAACAAGCATATCATAGCTGATGGAGAAAAAACAATAACATCACTTCTACATTATCCAAGTATAACATTGGATTTAAGACCATTTAAATATAATGACCAAATCCCTACACCACATCAACACACTACAATATAGAAGGGGCGAGTTACTACTGCATTCATTCATACCCTTCTAATTTATAAAACAAATAATAACACCAGAGGGAAGTACAACTAGAAGGAACATCTACATTAGCCTTTCTAAAATCAAATTGGAAACAACGTGCTCACATCACACAATAAAATCCAGCAAACATAATTGGATTCAAACATGGTTGAGCTTCACTACAAGGACTAAGCTCCAATTCAAAAAACCATTGCAGATTACTACTAAGCAATTTTCCAACATTTATCATTAATATTAGAGAACCCGATTACAACCGCTGATTCATTGTAGAGAAACAACCGACAATTTAACATAATCTGACCCTTATATTGCACAAACTGACCCTTAAAGATATATTGTAGATTAGGATTTTAGATTTGGTGCTCCGCCAAATTCATGAAAGCCTATGGACTGATTCATACTCCTCTTGATTCACATACGATGTTGATGGTCGATCATTGACGTGGTAGATTTTTGGCCAATTGCCTTCAAACTCTACAAGATTGTTAGTTTAAAATTGTGAATAACGAGCTTAGAAAGAGAAGAAAAATTAAAGGTATTATTTTTTATTTGAAATGATCGACTCATGACCATTGTACTCTTAGGGTGTGTTTGGTTTATTAAAAAACGAGGGACAAAACATGACAATTTTTTGTACTGTGTTTGATGCATAAACTTATCAAGGGACTTGGCAAAATATATGACAAGGAACAGGACAAAAACATAAATTTTTGTCCCTCATTAAACCACGAGACAATTTTTTGTTTCAAACACAAATTAGTAAAGAAATATCAAAATACTATTTTTAATATCTTTCTCTCTATTTATTATCAAAATATTATATACTATTATGTACTGTCTAGTATTAATATATCATGTACTATCTATTTAAATAAAAAACAAATGTACAAAAATAATTTAGAAGTGAATAGTTATAATTGATTTTTTTTTAAATGTAAGATTTTCACTATTTGACATGAAAAAAAAATTAAAATTTTATAAATAAATTATTAACCTAAGAATAAATTAAAAATTACTTAAACATGATTTGTTAGAACTTGAAACTAGGGGTATTCAAATTCAAATAAAAATGGTAAATTGATAAAAAAAATCAAAAACCACAAAAAATAAAATATTATTAGATGTATTTGGACGTTATTTTGTAAATACTGCACGACTCGGATCGGATTTTAGATTGATTTTTTAAAACCGATCCAAACTAAACCAAACCGCAAACATGTATTTTATAGTTATTTATTTTTTATTAATATGATATTTTGTGTTAAATTATTAGTCGATGATACTTATTTTCTTAATACTATTTCTAAATTTAGTTAAATCTATTTTATTTTTATTATTTAATTTATTTTAAATTATAATATTCTCATTTTGTAATATTAATTTTTAATATATTATATTTTATATATTATATCAAATCTACTATTTATTAGCATTTTATAATTTTAAACAATAATTATTGTCTTGTAATTTGGATATCCAAAAATCAATCCAAAATACCGAACCGCAAACACTTTTACTTAAAAGATTCCCCAATGCAGAATCCTAAAGATACAATTTTTTTGATTTATCACCACCGGTCTAGTCCGGTTCGGAGGTCAGTTCTGACATTAAATGGTTTCAGCCCCCTCTCGATCGTAGTTGCAGAAAATCGAACCGTGATTCTTTCTACCAAATTCAGCGTCAATCACCATTTAACCGATCGGTCTAAAAATACAATTTAAATTCTTCAAACAACTACCCAACGATTTTAAAGAACAATTATAACACATTAATCTAAAATAAAACTTGAATAGTAAAACAATCTTTTTGATATTGAGAAATTAATGGGATGAATATTAGACAGAAGAAAAGTAAAAAGGAAGCGTGAAAGAGAAAAGTGAAAGGGTAACAGTGGGGTCACAATGGTCAAGACTCAAGACTACATTTATGATAAGATAGTAAAGTTGTTAATTAATGCTTAGACCAAAAAACCAACGAGAACGCCACATCACGAGCCGTGTAGAACATGGTGACGACGGTGGGAAGACCATTTTTCTACTTTTCCTCGTTTAAGGAATCTTATCTCCGGTCACCGCCACAGTAATAGCATTACGGATTTGGATATTTATTATTTCAATATTTTCCCGTTTGAATCAAAATTGGCGTCTCATAAAAATTCAGTCAACGGTCAACACTCCGTATCTTCCCTAGTTCCTTCTTAAATTTAAGCTCATATTTTTCTCAATTAAATAGTTAAATAATTCTTCAATTCTTATTGTTAAAAATTATTAAATTCACAATTTAATATGATAGTAATACTAATAAAAATCTTTATAAAAATAGTAATAAAAAACATATTAAATATATTGATTTTTAAATCAAATGTTTGTGATAAATTATTCTTATAACTATATTCCGTCCCTGAAAATCCTATGTAGCACTAAAGATGTGTTGATACATTCCAAGTGTATATTTTTGTGTCATCAAATTATCATCCATCAAATTAAAATTCGTATGAAAGAAGGAAAAGACTAATATGAAGAAAAAAAAAACTAAAATAAAAGACTAATGTTCACATTTATATGTGGTTCAACGATAGAAAAATACTAGTGTTGCTCACAAAAGAATGGATCCAAATTTTTTATCTAGTGAAAGCAAAATTATATGTTATAAATATTTATATAAAATGCAATTGTTGTTTCTATTAAATCATTTTAGTTGGTAATTATAGGAGAATATCATATATAGAGGCACGTGTTTAAATCATTCTAATTATTGAGTTATTTAAGAATAAAATGTAATTCTTAATTGTCCATTTGTTAGCGAAGACGGTCAATTCTTAATTTATGGGTAGTTTCGTTAATTGTATCTTTCTTTGTATTGTAGTAACTTTTATAATTAATAATATTAGTTAATTTTATTGCTGTAAAAAAATTAAATGCATTTGTTAAAATACAACATGGTTAATTAATTATGTGATTGAACTCAAGTGGATATTAAACTTTGTGGAAGAAAAAATTTATTTAGGGGAATTTGAAATAATATAGTTACTCTAAATAAAAAAAAAGTGAGATTATCAAAATTAGGAATGGATGGTAGGCAGACCCAAACTCGGGGGTCACCCGCACCCGAATATAAATCAACGGATAAAAATTCGAGTTGACTGGATTCAGGTTTGGGTGCTATATGATATTTGAGGTGCGAATTTGAATAGTAATCTACACCCGAAATCCAAAATCACACCTGCTTATATATATATATATATATATATATATATATATATATATATATATATATATATATATATATATATATATATATATATATATATATATATATATATATATATATATATATATATATATATATATATATATATATATATATATATATATATATATATATATATATATATATATATATATATATATATATATATATATATATATATATATATATATGGAAAAGCTAACATGTGCCATAAGGGCACAAGTTAATGTGTTATTTATAGAATTTTTTTTTGAAACGTGTGCATTCAATGTATTGAAACTTTAAATATGACTTTATTGTATTTAATTACATTTAACTTTTTCTAATTATAGTATTGTGGTGATTTCAGGTGCGGGTTTGGGTAGTGTGAAACTGTTTAGAGTGATTTCTGGTAAACAACCGCTAGTCTTCCAAATTATTAAATGTATTTTGGTAACTTGCAAGATCGACTAGATTGATTCTAAGGACATGTGTCTAAAAGTTTATGATTGTTATGACTGAGTTCATAGTTTAAAGGAATACTTCGAATGTAGAACTAATGTAAAGACAATGTAATATGTAAAGACGAAATCTAAATAAAAGATTTAAAAAGCTTCGATGATAATTATAAAAGACAAGACTCAAAAAGAAAATATATGTAAATGACTTGAATTTGTAAAATTGAGACAAATGTAAATTACAAATAGTGTTACACATACATTCTTAGTGACAACTCTTTCTCTTTTACTTGGTACTTGAGCGATTTTTTTGAGTGATTTGTACAAAATGAACATCTTGAATCCTACTACTAAGATCCCTATTTATACTAATTCGACCCTAACAGTCTTACTCTAATGGAACGCCACGTTGTCGTTTTGCATGCACTTTGATTCCCTGATGCTTCCACGTGTCTTTCTAACCAAATGAGTCACTTTGAAATTCGAAACATTTTCGCTTGAAGTTCTGAAATGCGAAACAACGTGACTTTGCCAACACGTATCTTTCAAAAATACTTCGAAATATCCTAAGTCTTTCGTCTCTTCGACTTCGAGGATATTACAACCCATGCCTTTCTTCGACTTAGAAAAAACTTTAACATAAAGAAACTTAAAAATAATCTTATAAAGCTATTTTTCCCTTCGAAGCATACAACTTTTTAGTAACTTCTATTTGTCGAAATCTTCAGCTAAAAAAAACCCACACCGACCCGATCCGTTGCTATCCCTAACCAAAAAATACAATTTTATACTAAAAAAACTAAAAGATGCTTCAACATTTTTTTATTTATAAATAAATTAAAACAAACTAAAATGTCATTAAAAATATATAAACTATTTAATGACAAATGAATTCTAAAAAATTCAAAAAAAAAAATTACTCATTCTGATTTAAGACATCAAAACACTCATTAAATTGCTCCCCCCACTAACTAAATTAAAATTAATATTCCTTCCCTCCTAGTTTAAACTCCACACTAAAATTTTATTCTGCTCAATAATATTATCAAAAATTATTTTCTGAAAAATGAAATTGTGACATTTTCACATCAACTACATACAAATTAGCCAAAAAAACCTGCCAATTAATTTTTAATTTGACAAAAATAATTTACAACTTATTGTGTATGAGAAAAAATATAAAAAAATCACATAATATATTTGACCTACAAATATTATTTATATTTATTTAAATACACATATTTGATAGATCTAACCGACTTATTTTAATGACATGGATTGTAATATTTTTTTATTTATAAAAAGTTCTAAAAACTTTAGACCCGATAATTTTTAAAAATAAATCAGTAAAACATTGACTTGACATATAACAGGGTTTATATGCACTGATATATCTTTTATTATTTTTAAGAACAAATTAAATTCAGTAAATAATTTTAAAATAATTATTTTCCCACCTTAATATCTTTTTAAAAATTCATTGCAGATGTATTCACTTGGATGAGAAAAAAATAATGTTTTTCCCACATTTCATCTATCTGAACATTAGTTTTTTTTATTAGATAAATAAAAAAGAGCAAGTGACTTTTTAAAGATAATATATCTCAATTAGAAATTAAAAGTAACACTCATAGTTTAATTTAACCATTATATTCCATTTAATACTTTAAAAGTGATCAAGATGGAATTGATAAAACATATTATTCTTATTTGAAAAATTGACGAAACTTTGAATTATAAATAAATTAATTAAATGACTAATAAATTGTTAAAACTGTATTAACAAAATAAAAATTAATTAAAAAATGAAAGTAAGATAATTAATAAAAAGGAGTTCTATCTATTTATCAAAAAAAAAAAAAAAGGAGTTCTATCTTTTTTTTTCTTCTGATCTAATTGTTAGAAATGATCAATCTAATTATTTTTTGGTTTAATCGGCTTAACAAAACTAATAATCCGGTTTTTAAACGTTAATTTAATCATATATTTATAAATCTCAGCCTTAGGTCACCAAGTTCGTTTCATTGTTAGTACTAGTTCAACAAGTAAACAGTTAATTAGTATAAAAATTAGTGAGAAATTAGTATTTTAATATATAACTAAGATGTAATTACCTTGTTTCTTCCTATTATCTAACCCGAAACGCGTGGCTTAACACGCAAACGTTTCTCGTTTCGTTCTTCACAGTTTCACACACGCTCCACTCTCTCTCTCTCTCATTTTTCAAATCCCTTAAATTGACCCTTTCTTTCTCATTTCATCTTCACACACTTTCTCTCTCTTAACGAGATCGAAGAATCGAAGAAGAAAAACAAGAACGTCATGAATTCTGATACCCAACCCGAAACGGCGTCGTTTTGGTGTTACAGTTGCACGCGCTTCGTTAATCTCTCAGATCACAGCATCGTCGTTTGTCCACACTGCGAGAGCGGTTTCGTTGAAGAGATCCAAGCCGGCGAGTCGCCGCACCACCACCGACTCAGTCCTTTCCCCGACGACGTTGTTTCTACAAGGAGGCAAGGGTTTCGCCGCCGCCGACGCGACGCGGGAAGTCGGTCTCCGTTCAATCCTGTCATCGTGCTTCGTGGAGCCGGTGAAGATGGCGCCGATCAAGACGGCGGTAGCGCGTTTGAACTGTTTTATGATGACGGTGATGGTTCTGGTCTTCGTCCTTTACCACCGACAGTTTCGGAGTTTTTGCTTGGATCTGGATTTGATCGGTTGTTGGAGCAGTTTTCGCAGATCGAGATGAATGGATTTGGACGGCCGGAGAATCCGCCGGCGTCTAAGGCGGCTATTGAGTCTATGCCGACGGTTGAGATCTGTGAGGAACAGGTTGGTTGCGAATTGCACTGTGCGGTTTGTAAAGAAGAGTTTGAGTTAGGTACGGAGGCGCGTGAACTTCCCTGTAAACATATCTACCATTCCGATTGCATTCTTCCATGGCTGTCGGTGAGGAACTCGTGCCCGGTGTGCCGCCACGAGCTTCCTTCTGATCTTAATAACCCTTTGGAATCTAGGGTTTCTGGACAAATTGATGAGGAAGCTATAGGGTTAACAATATGGAGGTTACCCGGTGGTGGATTTGCTGTTGGGAGATTCTCCGGTGGACGGAGTGCAGGGGAGAGTCATTTTCCGGTGGTCTACACCGAGATGGATGGTGGGCTCAATGCAAACGGAGCACCGAGAAGAATTTCGAGGACAGTGAGAAGTCATAGGGTTAGGGAAAGCCGCGGAATTGGAAGAGCTTTTCGGAATTTCTTCTCATTCTTTGGGAGAATCGGTTCTAGGTCAAATTCTGGTTCTGAGAATGCTTCTGTGAGTAGAAGCCGTAGCTTAGTGAATTCAATGTTCAATAGAAATTCGCGCAGGCGTAGGAGAACTTTGGAGTTGGAAGATTGATTATGTAATAGCAATTAACATGGCAATTTTGCAAAAAAAAAAATACATTTTTTCATTTGGGTTTAGTGAATCTCAGATTCATATTGTAAATAGTTTGTAATTAGCAATTACAGAAGCATGTTCATCAGTTTTCACATCTCTGTGGAAACTCTTTTGCTTTGATTGAAATTCAAATTCATAATCAATAGAAGCTGTGCTTTGCTTTGCTTGTTGGTCACTGAAGGCTGCAATTTGAAATATGAGAGCTGTTGCAGGAGAATACTTTGGCTTATGGATTTTCTGGTTGGCACCAGCTGGTTGTGGCAGATGATTGGACACAATTGGGGAAAAGCAGAATGATGCTTTATTCTCACCCATGATCTTAGTTATATTTGATTTGTTTATATAATTACAGTATCATGTTAGTCACATGCTATTTGTGAGAATTCTTTCAATAATGCATGTTTTTGAGATGCCTCTATCAACTTGCACTATGAATGTTTTGACTATGTGCTGATTATAGAATAGAATAGAATGAATGATACACACAAATCACTCAATTTAACTTTACTTCTTTGTGGATTCTCTTAAAATACAATTTGACTGAACATTTTGCTGCTTGAGTTAGCTTTTGTTTGCATCATGATATGTTATTTGGGATCATGGTCATGCTTGTTTGAAAATAGGGGTTTTGTCCTAGGGCTGTATCCATATGTTTCATGGATTGTTTGTTACTCTACTATATCTTTTTCTCCTTCTAGCAAGGATCATGGACCTAGTTGTCAAGAGATAAAGGCTATCTTTTTTTAAGTTCACTTGTCAAGTTATCTCCATTCTCCAATATTTTAAAGTTGTGCTCTATTATTATGCTCTATCCCTAATATGGATCAAGATTGTTTCTTTTCTCAAAGAAATTGAGTGCTTCGTTTATTAAAAGAAAGATATGTTAAGAAGTAAGATTGTTTCTTTTCTCAAAGAAATTGAGCGCTTCGTTTATTAAAAGAAAGATATGTTTTATTAAAAGAAAGGGCTCAGGCTAGGGTGAGAGGCCTGTTTAGGTCTCTCACCGTGAGAGACTTCATTTTTTATTTTTTTTTTGGTCCAAATTCTATAACAACCTAAAATGAATTTGACATTTTTAGGAGTTTGGGAGAGACTTCACCGTGAGAGGCTATGTTTGGGAGTTTGGAGGGGAGGGGAGGGGAAGGCTTCCAAAAACAAGATTTTAAAAAAATATAGGAAAATATTTGACATTTTTTGAAAAAATGAATTTGTTTAGAATGATAAAAGAGTTATTATCATTATTAAATTTTGAATTTTCAAAATACTATAACAACCTAAAAGATATTTGGAAAATTTATGTAAGCCTTTCAAAACCCTCCAAAACCCTCCTTCAATACAATTTTTGAGTTCCCCCATTTTATGAGGTTTTTGGTGTTATGAATAAACTCAAACCTTCCAAAACCCTCCTACCCAAAATCTTTGTATCTTTTTCACCCAATTCCTCCTATTTTCCAAAGCCCTCCCCTCCCTTCCCCTCCAAACTCCCAAACATAGCCTAAAAGAAAGATATGTTTTATTAAAAGAAAGGGCTCAGGCTAGGGTGAGAGGCCTGTTTAGGTCTCTCACCGTGAGAGACTTTATTTTTTATTTTTTTTTTGGTCCAAATTCTATAAGAGTCATTAGATTTAATATCAAGTACATCATAATATCATACATCACACACACCTAATCTATTTCAATTTAATATGACATATATACTGCTTTTTCATTAAAACAATGACATATATTTGCTATAGTGATAATATTAATATCAATGACATATACTGCATTTTCATTAACAAAATATGGAATATTAAGAACATTTTAACGTGAAAATGAAAAACATTTTTTAAATGCTACACTAAAATTAATTGAAATTCAAAAATTAACGTTTATTTTGAATAATATTAATGTCACATATTTTTTTACTTTAAAAAATAATATTCTGAAATTTAAAATATAACATTTATATATTTCTAAAATAATAATCATTTATTTTTACTTTTTCTTAAATGTTTGTTTTACTAAAAAAAATTAAATTTTTACGTTATTTATTAATTAAATTAAAAATGTCACTTTTTTAATTTAAAAAAGTAATATTTTAAAAACAAATATTAGGGATGCACTGATGATGGTCAACAATGTGTGAACCGTGTCAGACAGTCGAATGATGATGTCCGATTATGTGTGAACTACATCAGGGATACACTGATGATGGTCAACTATGTGTGAACCATGTCAAACAGTCGACTAATAATGTCCGACTATGTGTGAACCATGTTAGGAATGCATTGATGATGATTTAACTATGTGTGAACCATGTCAGTCAGTCAACTGATTATGTCCAACTATGTGTGAACCATGTCAGACAGTCAACTGATGATGTCCAACTATGTGTGAACGATGTCAGGGATGCTTTAATGATGGTCGACTATGTGTGAATAATATCAGACAGTCAACTGATGATGTCCGACTATGGGTGAACCATGTCAGGGATGCACTGGTGATGGTCAACTATGTGTGAACCAAGTCAAGGATGCACTGATGATGGTCAACTAAGTGTGAACTATGTCAGACAGTCAACTGATTTTGTCCAACTATGTGTGAACCATGTCAGACAGTCAATTGATGATGTCAAATTATGTGTGAACAATGTCAGACAGTCAACTGATGTTGTTCTACTATGTGTGAAAAATGTCAGGGATGCTTTAATGATGTTCGCTTATGTGTGAACCATGTCAAATTGTCTACTAATGATGTTCGATTATGTGTGAACCATGTCAAGAATGCACTAAAGATGGTCAACTATGTGTGAACCATGTCAGGAATCCACTAATGACGGTCAACTATGTATGAACCATTTCAGACAGTTAACTGATGATGCTCGACTATGAGTGAACCATGTCAGGGATGCACTGATGATGGACAACTATGTGTGAATCATGTCATGGATGCACTGATGATGGTAAACTATGTGTGAACCATGTCAATTTGTCAATTGATGACGTCCCACTATGTGTGAACCATTTCAGGGATGCACTAAACATCGTCAGAATATGTGTGAACCATTTCAGGGACGCACTGATGAGGATCAACTATGTGTGAACAATGTTAGACAGTTATCTGATGATGTCCGACTATGTGTGAACCATGTGAGGGATGCATTGATAATGGTCAACTATGTTTGAACCATGTCAGGGATGAATTGATGATTTCCAAATATGTGTGAACCATGTGAGTGATGCATTGATGATGGTCAACTATGTGTGAACCATGGAAGATAGACAATTGATGATGTCCGACTATGTGTGAACCATGTCAGGGATGCATTGTAGATGGTTAACTATGTGTGAACCATGTTAGATAATCCATTGACGATGGTCGACTATGTTGAACCATGTCAAGGATGCATCGATGATGGTCGACTATATGTGAACAATGTCAGGGAAACATTGAAGATGGTCAACTATGTGTGAACCATCGAAGATAGTCAATAGATGATTGTCAACTATGTGTGAACCATGTTAGGGATGCATTCAAGATGGTCGACTATGAGTTAACCTTAGAAGATAGTCAACTAATGATGGTCAAATATGTGTGATACATGTTAGAGATGCATTGAAGATGGCCAACTATGTGTGAACCATGAAAGACAGTCAACTGATTATAGTCGACTATGTTTGAACTATGTCAAGGATGAATTGAAGATGGTCGACTATGTGTTAACCTTGGAAGATAGTCAACTGATGATGGTCAACTATGCGTGTACTATGTCAGGGGTGCATTGAAAATGTCCAACTATGTGTTAACCTTGGAAGATAATCAATTGATGATGGTCAACTATGTTTGAACTATGTCAAGGATGCATTGAAGATAGTTGAATATGTGTAAACCATGGAAGATAGTCAACTGATGATTGTTAACTATGTGTGAACCATGTGAGGGATGCACTGAACATGGTCAACTATGTGTGAACCATGAAAGATAGTCAACTGATGATAGTCGACTATGTTTGTACTATGTCAAGGATGCATTGAAGATGGTCGAATATGTGTTAACCTTGGAAGATAGTCAACTGATGATGGTCACTTATGTGTGAACCATGTCAGGGATGCATTGATGATGGTTAACTATGTGTGAACCATGTCAGGGAGTCAACTGATGATGGTCGACTATGTGTGAGCCATGTTAAGGAGTCAACTGATGATGTCCGACTGTGTGAACCATGTCAGGGATGCATTGATGATGATTGAAAATGTGTGAACCATTTTACAGATGAATGGATGATGGTCAACTATGTGTGAACCATGTTACAAATGAACTAGTAATGGTCAACTAAGTGTGAACCTTGTCAGAGAGTCAACCGATAATGTTCGACTATGTGTGAACCACTTTAAGGATGCACTGATGATGGTATAATATGTGTGAACCATGTTAGGGAGTCAATCGATAATGGTCAACTATGTGTGTATCATGTTACAGATGAATTGACGATGTCCGACTATGTGAGAATCATGTCAGGGAGTCAACCGATAATGTGGACTATGTGTGTACCATGTTATAGATGAACTGATCATGCCCGACTATGTGTGAACCATGTTAGGGAGTCAACTGATGATGGTCAACTATGTGTTTACCATGTTATAGATGAATTAATGATGTCCGACTATGTGTGAACCATGTTAGGGAGTCAATCGATAATGGTCAACTATGTGTGTATCATGTTACAGATGAATTGACGATGTCCGACTATGTGAGAATCATGTCAGGGAGTCAACCGATAATGTGGACTATGTGTGTACCATGTTATAGATGAACTGATCATGCCCGACTATGTGTGAACCATGTTAGGGATTCAACTGATGATGGTCAACTATGTGTTTACCATGTTATAGATGAATTGATGATGTCCGACTATGTGTGAACCATGCCAAGGAGTCAACTGATGATGGTTAACCATGTGTGTACCATATTATAGATGACCTAATGATGTCCGACTATGTGGGAACCATGTCAGGGAGTCAACTAGTGATGGTCAATAATGCCTGAACCATGTTACAGATTAACTAATGATGTCCGACTATGCTTGAACCATGTCAGGGAGTCAACTGATGATGGTCAACTATGGGTGAACCATGTTACAGATGAACTGATGATGTCCGACTATATGTGGACCATGTCAGGGAGTTAATTGATGATGGTCAACTATGCGTGAACCATGTTACAGATGAACTAATGATGTCCGACTATGCCTGAACCATGTAAGGGAGTCAACTGATGATGGTCAACTATGTGTGAACCATTTAGTCAATTAACTGACGATTTTCGATTATGTGTGAACCATGCCAGAGATGCATTAAAGATGGTCGATTATGTGTGACCATGTCAGTTAGTCAACTGATGATGTACGATTATGCGTGAACAACCTCAGAGATGCATTCATGATGATCAACTATGTGTGAACCATGTCAGACAGTCGACTGCTGATTTCAGACTATGTGTGAACCATGTCAGGGATGCATTGATGATGACTGACTATGTGTGAACCATGTAAGACAGTCAACTAATGATGTTCGACTATGTCTGAACCACATCAAGGATACATTGAAGATGACCGGCCATGTGTGAACCATGTAAGACAGTCAACTAATGATGTTCGACTATGTGCGAACCACGTCAAAGATGCATTGAAGATGATCGACAATATGTGAACCACGTCAAATAGTCAACTGATGATGTTCGACTATATGTGAACCATATCATTAAATAACACTATATTTATTGTACATTGCTTATCCATTACTCTAAAAAAATTGGGAAAAAAATCAATATAGGTAGTTATTAAACACACATTATATATATTATGAAACTAACTCATTAACTATGTGTGAACCATGTTAGAGATGCACTGATGATGGTCAACTATATGTGAACCATGTGAGGGATTCAACTGATGACGGTCGACTATATGTGAACAATGTGAGACAGTCAACTGATGATGGTTAACTATGTGTGAACCACGAAAAATAGACAACTGATGATGGTTAACTATGTGTGATACATGTCAGGGATGCATTGAAAATGGTCATCTATGTGTGAACCATGAAAGATAGTCAACTGATGATAGCCGACTATGTTTGAACTATGTCAAGGATGCATTGAAGATGGTCGACTGTGTGTTAAACTTGGAAGATAGTCAACTGATGATGATTAACTATGTATGAACCATGTCAGAGAGTCAACTGATTATGGTCGACTATGTATGAAGCATGTTACATATGAACTGATGATGGTCAACTATATGTGAACCATGTCTAGGAGTCAACTGATGATGGTCGACGGCTTGTGAAGCATGTTACAGATGAACTAATGATGGTCAAATATGTGTGAAGCATGTTATAGATGAATTGATGATGGTGAACTATGTGTGAACCATGATAGGGAGTCAACTGGTGATGGTCGACTATGTGTGAAACATGTTACATATGAATTGATGATGGTTAACTATGTGTGAACCATGTCAGGGAGTCAACTGATGATGGTCGACTATGTGTGAGCCATGTTAATGAGTCAACTGATGATGTCCGACTGTGTGAACCATGTCAGGGATGCAATGATGATGATGATCGAAGATGTGTGAACCATGTTACAGATGAATGTGGTCAACTATGTGTGAACCATGTTACAAATGAACTGGCGATGGTCAACTATGTGTGAACCATGTCAGAGAGTCAACTGATAATGTTTGACTACGTGTGAACCACTTTAAGGATGCACTGATGATGGTCAAATATGTGTGAACCGTGTCAAGGAGTCAACTGATAATGCCTGACTATGTGTGAACCATGTGAGGGATGCATTGATGATGGTCAACTATGTTTGAACCATGTTAGGGATGCATTGTAGATGGTCAACTATGGGCGAACCATGTTAGATAATCTACTGACGATGGTCGACTATGTTGAACCATGTCAGGGATGCATTGATGATGGTCGACTATATGTGAACAATCTCAGGGATACATTAAAGATGTTCAACTATGTGTGAATCATGGAAGATAGTCAACGAATGATTGTCAACTATGTGGGAACCATGTTAGGGATGCATTCAAGATGGTCGACTATGTGTTATCCTTGAAAGATAGTCAACTGATGTTGGTCAACTATGTGTGATACATGTCAGGGATGCATTGAAGATGGTCAACTTTGTATGAACTATGAAAGATAGTCAACTGATGATAGTCGACTATGTTTGAACTATGTCAAGGATGCATTGGAGATGTTCGACTATGTGTTAACCTTGGAAGATAATCAATTGATGATGGTCAACAATGTTTGATCCATGTCAGGAATGAATTGAAGATGGTAGACTATTTGTAAACTATGTCAAAGATCCATTGGATGATGGTCAACTATGTGTAAACCATGTAAGTGATGAATAAGATGATGACCAACTATGTATGAATCATGTCAGAGATGCATATGATGATGGTTAACTATGTGTGAACTATGTCAAGAATGCATTAAAGAAAGTCAAATGTGTGTGAACCATGTTAGGGAGTCAACTGATGAAGGTCGACTATGTGTGAACAATGTGAGACAGTCAACTGATGACGGTCGACTATGTGTTAACCACGGAAGATAGTCAACTGATGATGGTCAACTATGTGTGGTACATGTCAGGGATGCATTGAAAATGGTCAACTATGTGTGAATCATGAAAGATAGTGAACTGATGATAGTCGACTATGTTTGAACTATGTCAAGTGAACTATGTCAAGGATGCATTGAAGATGGTCGACTATGCGTTAACCTTGAAAGATAGTCAACAGATAATGGTCAACTATCTGTGAACCATGTCAGGGATGCATTGCAGATGTTCGACTATGTGTTAACCTTGGAAGATAATCATTTGATGATGTCATCTACATGTGAACCATGTCAAACAATCAACTAATGAACTGATGATGTCCGACTATGTGTTAACCATGTCAGGGATTCAACTGATGATTGCAAACTATGTGTGAAGCGTGTTACAGATGAACTGATGATGTCCGACTATGTGTTATCCATGTCATGGATTCAACTGATGATGGTAAACTATGTGTGAAGTGTGTTACATATGAACTGATGATGGTAAAATATGTGTGAACCATGTTTGGGATACAACTGATGATGGTAAACTATGTGTGAACCATGTCAGAGATTCAACTGATGATGGTAAACTATATGTGAACCATGTCAGGGATTCAACTGATGATGGTAAACTATGTATGAACCATGTCATGGATTCAACTGATGATGGTAAACTATGTGTGAACCATGTCATGGATTCAACTGATGATGGTAAATTATGTGTGAAGCCTGTTACAAATTAACTAATGATGGTCAACTATGTGTTAACCATGTCAGGGATTCAACTGATGATGGTCAACTATGTGTGGTACATGTCAGGGATGCATTGAAAATGGTCAACTATGTGTGAATCATGAAAGATAGTGAACTGATGATAGTCGACTATGTTTGAACTATGTCAAGTGAACTATGTCAAGGATGCATTGAAGATGGTCGACTATGCGTTAACCTTGAAAGATAGTCAACAGATAATGGTCAACTATGTGTGAACCATGTCAGGGATGCATTGCAGATGTTCGACTATGTGTTAACCTTGGAAGATAATCATTTGATGATGTCATCTACATGTGAACCATGTCAGACAATCAACTAATGAACTGATGATGTCCGACTATGTGTTAACCATGTCAGGGATTCAACTGATGATTGCAAACTATGTGTGAAGCGTGTTACAGATGAACTGATGATGTCCGATTATGTGTTAACCATGTCATGGATTCAACTGATGATGGTAAACTATGTGTGAAGTGTGTTACATATGAACTGATGATGGTAAAATATGTGTGAACCATGTTTGGGATACAACTGATGATGGTAAACTATGTGTGAACCATGTCAGAGATTCAACTGATGATGGTAAACTATATGTGAACCATGTCAGGGATTCAACTGATGATGGTAAACTATGTATGAACCATGTCATGGATTCAATTGATGATGGTAAACTATGTGTGAACCATGTCATGGATTCAACTGATGATGGTAAATTATGTGTGAAGCCTGTTACAAATTAACTAATGATGGTCAACTATGTGTTAACCATGTCAGGGATTCAACTGATGATGGTAAACTATGTGTTAACCATGTCAGGGATTCAACTGATGATGGTAAACTATGTGTGAACCATGTCATGGATTCAACTGATGATGGTAAACTATGTGTGAAGCCTGTTACAAATTAATTGATGATGGTCAACTATGTGTTAACCATGTCAGGGATTCAACTGATGATGGTAAACTATGTGTTAACCATGTCAGAGATTCAACTGATGATGGTTAATTATGTGTGAACCATGTCAGAGATTAAATAGATGATGGTAGGGATGTCAACGGGGCAGATATTGTTCGGAGGATGCTTCTCCACTCCCCGCCCCGCCCCCAAATTTAGTCCCCATCCCCATCCCCAATCCCCGCCACGGGGGAATATTTCCCTCCATCCCCATCCCCACAGATCCCCACGGATATCCACGGAGATCGAATCTTAAGAAAATTTCTACACTTTTTGATCAAAACTATGACTCTAGTATTTTGTTTTTTTTTCTGTATTTTTTAAAACGGATATATTTGCATCTTTATTTTATAAAAAAAATCAAAATACATATTGCATCAATAATAAATAAAAAAAGCAAAAGAACTTAATGTTGCTAATATTTTTTATGTAAATAAATAAATAGTAACATAACTTCTTGCTACCGTGCTTCCACTAATTTACAACCACAATACCGATGTCGTCCAGCGCAAGTGGTTGATTATGTGTGACAAATCTATAACTTCTAATGACTCTTCATTTTCTAATACATTGTAAAATTATATAATTATATAATATATAAAATATATAAATTAACATATATCTTCGGAGTCGGGGAATCCACGGGGACGGAGGATACTTTCCCAATCCCCGCCCCAAAGTGTTATCGGGGGAACTTTTCCCTCCATCCCCATCCCCACGGGGAAAAAAATCCCCAACTTCGGATCTCCGCACAGATATTCCCCGCAGGGATCCCCATTAACAGATGCAATTGACATCCATAGATGATGGTAAACTATGTGTGAACCATGTCAGGGATTCAACTGATGATGGTAAACTATGTGTGAACCATGTCAGGGATTCAACTGATGATGGTAAACTATGTGTAAACCATGTTAGGGATTCAACTGATGATGGTAAACTATGTGTGAAGCGTGTTATAGATGAACTGATGATGGTCAACTATGTGTTAACCATGTTAAGGATTCAATTGATGATGGTAAACTACGTGTTAACCATGTCAGGGATTCAACTGATGATGGTAAACTATGTGTCTACCATGTCAGAGATTCAACTGATGATGGTAAACTATGTATGAACCATTTTAGAGATTCGACTGATGATGGTAAACTATGTGTTAACCATGTCAGAGATTCAACTGATGATGGTAAACTATGTGTGAACCATGTCAGAGATTCAACTGATGATGGTAAACTATGTGTGATCCATGTCAGGGATTCAACTGATGATGGTAAACTATGTGCGAACCATGTCAGGGATTCAACCGATGATGTCAAACTATGTGTGAACCATTTCAGGGATTCAACCGATGATTTCAAACTATGTGTGAACCATGTCAGGGATTCAACCGATGATGTCAAACTATGTTGAACCATGTCAGGGATTCAACTGATGATGGTAAACTATATGTGAACCATGTTAGGGATTCAACTAATGATGGTAAACTATGTGTAAACCATGTCAGAGATTCAACTGATGATGGTAAACTATATGTGAAGCGTGTTATAGATGAACTGATGATGGTCAACTATGTGTTAACCATGTTAGGGATTCAATTGATGATGGTAAACTATGTGTTAACCATGTCAGAGATTCAACAAATGATGGTAAACTATGTGTTAACCATGTTAGGGTTTCAACTGATGATGGTAAACTATGTGTTAACCATGTCAGGGATTCAACTGATGATGGTAAACTACGTGTTAACCATGTCATGGATTCAACTGATGATGGTAGGCTATGTGTGAACCATGTCAGGGATTCAACTGATGATGGTCAACTATGTGTGAAGCGTGTTACAGATGAACTGATGATGGTAAACTATGTGTGAACCATGTCAGGGATTCAACTGATGATGGCATACTATGTGTGAACCATGTCAGGGATTCAACTGATGATGGTAAACTATGTGTGAACCATGTCAGGGATTCAACTGATGATGGTAAACTATGTGTAAACCATGTCATGGATTCTACTGATGATCGTAAACTACGTGTTAACCATGTTAGGGATTTAACTGATGATGGTAAACTATGTGTCAACCATGTTAGGGATTCAACTGATGATGGTCAACCATGTGTGAACCATGGAAGAGATCCATTGATGATGGTCTACTATGTCTTAACCATGAAATAGATCCATTAATGACGGTCAACCATGTGTGAACCATGGAAGAGATCCACTGACGATGGTCAACTATGTGTGAACCATCAAACTACCGTGACAATATTCAGATACCACTGACTAAGACAAGGAACTACCGTGATAGTATTCAGATACCACTGCCTTAGATGAGGAACTCTTGAGAGTATTCAGATACCACCGACTGAGATGAGGAACTCCTAAGAGTATTCTGATACCCCCGACTAAGACGGGTAACTTTTGAGAATATTCAGATACCACCGACTAAGATGAGGAACTCTCGAGAGTATCCATACACCCCTTTCATTATTTTCTTAACTAATCCTTTAATAATAAATTATCATTTATCATTAATTTTTTTACTCATTCTTTAATAATAAATACCCTTCTATTATTATTTTGGTGAACACTCTGATACCATTGAGTTTAGATAGGTACCGATACTCTCAACCAATCAAATGCTATAATTTCATACTATGTCACTTATTTATTTTAAAATAAATTAACATTTAATAACAGTTTACACTAAAAATACCGATATCCCACTTCATGTGTACCAAATAATTTATCTATTATTTTTATTAAAATTCTTACTTTTGTACAACATATACTTTGAGCATGTTTCCATCAAGAACAAATTAAAAAAAAATCGTTTCCCTCATAATTCATTTCATTTCCTTCCGAATTCATCTTTTGTGAAATTCTCCCGCTTTCAAATTAGGGAAATTTCGTTTCCCCCATAATTCATTTTGTTTCCCTCCGAATTCATTTTTTGTGAAATTCTCCCGCTTCCAATAAGTTCAACGATTCCTCTTCGTTGTTTATTAAAAACTGTCAAGTTACACGATTCCTCTTCTTTGTTCACCTTCATTTGTGATTAGGGTTTTTCACCATTCTATTATACTCTTTCTGCGATTAAACTGCTTCTCCGATTCACTTGGGTGCGCGATTCACCATGGAGTGTTCACCTTGCTTGGAGAAGATTTGACACCTGCAAGAGATGGTACTCATTCCACCATTGAATTAGTTGTTGATCCCAAGTTTAATCATGGAGTACTTTATGACCAGGTTTGATCCCAGCTTTGATTTATTTTCATGAAAATTCCGAAGAAAAGAAGGAGCTTAGATTATGTTATCTTGATTGTAGGCTGGTGATTTTTCATTTCTCCGTTAACACATATACTTATTATTACTTGGACATGATAGGAAATACTTATTTCTTGTAAAAGTTGTTAAATCTTAATCTCATAATATTGATACAGATATTGATTATATTGTATCAGGGCTATTGGAATATTTATTATAAAATCCTACGAGTGTATTTATATGATCTGAGTTATTGAAATATTTGTCAAATTTTTCCTAATGATTTCGTATTTGTTCTTTGGTGTTCACACGTGCCTTTTAAAAGCAATTGAGAGATGATACTTAAAAAATGATTATAATAGAACATGATTCTAACATGTTAAAAAAATTTATGTAGTAGTTTGGCACTGTTTATTTCTATAAGTTTTTTTACAAGGATTATGCCTTGTGTAAGCAACTAGTTATTTAAACAAAAGATGTTTATTATTGTAAGCAGTGTACCACTGTTCTCTTCATTGGATTATTCATGAAATTTGTATCAAGTTTTTGCTTGTAATGTTCCAAGAATACACTGTCATAACTCTTGAATGTCTGTGATGATGCCAGATACATCCGGGTGCTTTTGAACTGTCTTGCCTTCTCTTTATGTTTAACAAACAAAATCGTTTTCCCTATTCTCTACTTTTTCAGGTGGGATACAATTTAATGATTTACCTTTTCTACTATTGAACTTTTACCTCTTTAATAAATTTGATATGCGAAAATAATTTGGCTGAACTTGTGTTGCCAGTTTTGTATGTGATGCTGTGGATGGCTGGTGTGCTTGAAGATTCAAATTTCCTTCCATCTGCAGTTAATGTTCTATGAAACTGGTAAGCTGGCTGCAACCATTGGCTACTTGTTTCAGCAGTAAATGTTAGATAACATGTTCCTACGCAAGCTGGCTTTAGCCAAATTGATATGAATGTCCAATAGTCTTTCTTGAACAAAACATTGGTCTTTGCTGAGTTATGTTAAAGACATTTTTTTAGTCAGCTACAGGCCCTTCTATGAAATGACTATTTTTTTAGTCAGCAGGTATTGTTTGTCAGTTTATGATAGATCCACTCACTAATGGTAATGTAAATAGTGATGCCCCCGTAACTGGTATTGCGAATGCAGAGTCCGATTTTACAAGACTTTGATTTGAATACAAAATTGCTCCAAAACGACTCAAGGCACCTCGGGCTTCCTTAAAACCTTCTGATATTGAAAATAGAAAAAGAGTGGTTTTAGCATCAACTAGTGGATCATCGGCTCTATTTCGTTTTCCCGCATGGCTTTAACTTTGGGAAATTGTCTTTTTGGGCAACAAGTTTTGTGTGATGCAAGTATGCAGGTAGCAGCTGGTTCTTGGACTGATATGGCAGGTTTGCATTGGCCATGTTGCTGCCGTAACTGGTGTTGTTTGTGACCACATACAATGAGGTTTACATCATCTTCTAATATTGAAACAATCTTCCTCCTTGGCTTTTCTTTTTTTATTTTCCTTTTATTGACTAGCAGAATGCGCATTCTCACCACCACTAGCACCAGCAGCAAAGTCTATTGAGCATTGCTTAGAAGTTTGATCACTGGATGAACCAAATGACCAAATGTCATTTTCCTTACTTTTTTTTAGTGTAATCTTTGTATGTTTTGATAGCTTTGTTTGGTGTAACATTGACTGAACTGAAAAATCTTCATTCTACTGCAGGTTTGAAAAAATGATGTAGAGGGATTGCACTGAGATGCCACAAGTTTTGTGAAAATGGTGTAACATTGAGTGAACTGAAAATTTTCATCCATGAATTTCATTCCAACACCAATGCTTCCACCTTGAGGTTCACATCAATACTGATGAAGAAGGATGAGTGAAGACTGATTATTGATGTTTGAAGACTTTTTTTGTGATTCTATTATGTTAAGTTTGTATTAGTTATTGTGTGCCAACCTTTGGTTTTGGTGTCAACTAAACTATTAAGTCACTGCTTTTTAAATTTCAAGACATGTTAAGATATTGATGTAATTGAATGCCTCCATTTGACGAATGCTACCTTTTAAATTTGCCTTTGGTTTTGTCATATTTGTTGCTGTCAAACACTTTAGTAAGGTGCTTTTCATGATACTGTCAACCACAACATTAACACAATTTCAATTCAATTCAATTGTTTGTCACACACCATTAACCATAACTGCTCATTAACTTCAAATATTATAATATACATTGCATAAAGTACCGACACACTGCCATAAGCAACATTTGCATCATAAATGATGTAGATAAAAATGTTTCATGAACTTCATTTCAACACCAAACTGTTAAACTTATAATTCAGTTTTGCTTTCCATATATCATCCATTGCATTATATCTTCCAACCTCCATTCCAATTAAATTCTCCTTTCGATGTCTCTGTTTGAGCTGCAACAATTTCATCCCAAACATCTTTCCAAATAAAGTACTTGCAATTTCCATGGTCATCATGCTGCAAAAACAACAAAATATAAATTTCTTAACATGGAATTCAGACATATATAAACAAGTGGAAAAATGGATTTTTACAAACCTTACTGAATCAATGAATACAGAATGTCTTCTTGGATTCAACTGGGTGTTGGTTCGGCATAGAAGACACCTTTTATCACAGTGGCAATAAGGTACATTCGAAAACCCTTCTACTTACGATAAAGAGGATTATTGACTCCACTCTTAGGCAAAAACTTCAGAATAGTTTTTTTACTCAACTGCATTGGATGCGCTTAATCTTACTCCTTCTTGCCACACCCATTTGACATACAGACTCTTCCCACCATATGGTTGCAGATTATTTACTAAGCTAAGAAGCAACCTGACTCCATTTTGCCTTGCTTCTTCTATGACATAATCCAAAGCCTGTCGCCATACCAATCCTCAATTAGCATGATTTCCATTCTTCAAAAATAATGCTAAACAAAACAACTTACACTTCAGTTCTTTTATTATGAGCATGAATTAAAATCGATACCCTCGATTTTACAACAGTGCACAACAACCACTTGAATTAGACAAAGTTTTAAAAAATGTACCGTTACCGCAAAAATGACCATGACAAAACGGTATCCGAAGGTGCCGATACCGATACCGTTATTCACTGTTTTTATGATAAAAAACAAATTATGGTTAGTTTACACCGCAACAACTCCAATCAACGCTAAGATAATATTATGATCAAAATCACATCAACACTAAATGAAATGCAATAAACATTATATATTAACATCTAAAACAAGAAATGTAAAGTCATCTATTAGATATAAACAATGACATATCCCAATTATTCGATAACTGAAGAATGTTTTGATATTTACAGTTCATCTTCCAAATCTTAACCTGTCTATCATCAGCAGAAAAGATAAGAGGCAGTGTCAGATGTAAAGAAGCCCAGTTAACCCCCAAGTCATGCTCTTCCAACACATACCTAACAACATCATCAACCCCACCAAAAAGATCAGTATTCATCTGACTCAAACTAAGTATATCATCAGCCGGAGATGCATTCTTCCTCTTAAGCGACCGATATCCCAAATGTGAACATTATGATCCAACTAACACAGACACAACGAGATTGTAAGAAAACCTAAGACAAACCTTGGGAAAAAAATACTGATGCAGGCAGTGGCGGTCCGACGTGGTAGTTCTGTCAAATAACAATATTGAAAAACTTGTTCATCAGAGTGACCATCATTGAAAGCCCGAGTTCTACAAACAACGAGTCCCGTTTCAGCACCGATTTTCATGTCCATCAACATCACGATCATCCATCTTAGATTCGAGCTTTGAGAATGACAGATCAAAAAACCCTAAATGAGAAGTTAAAAAACGAAAAATGTAAAATGAGAAATTGGGGAAGAAACGAGAAGAATGAAGAACTGGAGAAACTGAGGCGAAATCTTGAGAAATTGGAAGATGAGATAGAGAAAACGTTGAACTGGGGAAGAGTTAAAATTCAGGGCGCTTTCATTTAAAATTAAAAAGCGCTTAAAGTAAACAAAGGATTTATTCACCCCCCTTCTATATCCGTCACATCGCCTAACAAGTGGTATCACGAGCGCCGGTTTATCTAGTGCTCTGCATATAACTTTTTAGAAAATGGAGAACGATCCAAAAGGGGCGTACAATAGAGTGCCTATTTTCACCGGTGAAAACTATAGTTATTGGAAAGTCTGTGTGCGTGTGCATATCAACTCGGTTGATAGAAAAGTATGGAAAGTCATCCTCGAAGGTCCCATGGCTATAACCATAACCACTGAGGCTAGCGTTACCAGACCAAAACCGGAAGCACAATGGGATGAAAAAGATGAAAACAATTATGCGTATGATTGGAAAGCTAGAAACATGATTATAGCTTCCTTAGGGGTTGATGAGTACTTTCGCGTGTCACATTGCGAAACTGCTAAGGCAATGTGGGACGCGTTGCAAATCGCCCATGAGGGATCTAATGATGTCAAACTAGCTAGAATCAATACTTTTACACAAGAGTTTAATCTCTTTCACATGAAGCAAGGGGAAACCATTGCGGAAATGCAAAAGAGATTCTCTCATATTATCAATTGCTTACACACTCTAGGACATATTACTCCCAATGTTGTTGCTACTAATAAAGTTTTGAGATGTCTTAGTAGGGAATGGTAATCGAAGGTCACGACAATCAAAGAGGCCAACGATCTTACTACTTTGGATCTTACGACTCTATTTGGAAAGCTTGAAGAACATGAGCAAGATCTCATGAATCTAAACAAGCATGAAAAGAAAGAAAAGTCAAAAGACACCGAAAAGAAGTCAATCGCGTTAAAAGCTTCAAGCTCAAAGTCATCCACCAAGGATTCGTGTGAAAGTGACTCCAGTGATGAAGGTGAAAGTCCGGATGAAGATATGGGTTTGTTTGTAAGAAAGTACAATAGGTATCTTCCTAAGAATGAAATCAAACACTCGGACAACAACCTTGTCGACTATAGACGTCAAGCCAAGACCAACAAGCAAGATGATAGTAAGAAATCCAAGTCAAAAATATCATGCTACAACTATGGTAAGCCTGACCACTACAAGCCGGAATGTCCATCGCTCAAGAAAGACAAGGCAAAGAATAAGTTCCAAAAGAAATCAACAAAAGATAGGAGGGCATACATTGCTTGGGAAAGTGATAGTGACTCTTCTAGCAAGGAAGATTCAAGTGATGAAGAGGAGACGATCAATCTATGTCTTATGGCACACCAAAAGAAGAAAAAGAATGTAAGTCACCTCAAATACAATAATGTTGATAAAATGTCTTATTCTGAATTAAAAAAATCCTTTGATAATCTACATCAAGAAGCCAAGGAAGCTTTCAAACGCTTGCCTTCAAATAAGAAAATCTTTTCATACCTTCAGAAAAAGGTTTCCGATTCCAAAAAGGAATTAGAAACTCTCATGGACTCTGTTATGGAGGCTATCAAAGGCAAGAGCGAAAATGACAAGGATTTTTGGTTTAAATGGGGTGGATGTGAGTCTTGTCACATTTGGAAAAGAGAGACTAGAACTCTCAAAACTACATTAGAAAAAGCTTCAATACCCAAAGTTACATTTTCTATTGATCAATCACACTTTATAAATAGTATGATTAATCCTTATAAAAAAATATACGTATGTGATAAAAGATCAATCAAGCAAATGTAATGACCATACAAACTTGGCTTGTCTATATTGTTGCAAAATGGGACATACTATTAGGAAATGTCATTTTAGGAGATTCTTGGTCCCTAAAGGCATCTTCAAATGGTTCCCCAAGAGCAACCCGTGTTTCACTCACACACAAGGATCCAATGAAAATTGGGTACCTATTTCCCTTGTTTAAATATGGTAGGTGGAATGTCTTGAGTCCTCTGAGAGAAGATGGTTTCTCGATAGCGGGTGCTCAAGACATATGACGGGTGACTTGTCCTTATTCTATGACTTCGTGGCTAAGAAGAAAGGATTTGTGACCTATGGTGATAAGAACAAGGGAGCTATACTCGGTAAAGGTAGTGTAGGTAATCCCTCTTCTACTACTATCTCAGACGTCCTTCTAGTTGAGGGCCTTAAACATAATCTTATTAGCATTAGTCAATTGTGCGACAAAGGATACTCAGTTTCTTTTTCAAAAGAAAGTTGCACAATTAGAAATAATGATAAGAAGGATGACGTGTTTAACGGCCTGAGGGTTAACAATGTATACATGCTTGACCTAAATGAGGTATCAATGACTGAGGCTAAATTTCTTGCCACTATGAGTGAAGATTCATGGCTTTGGCATAGACGTTTAACACACGTCAATTTTGACATGCTAAATAAAATCGTTTCAAAAGACTTGGTTGTTGGACTACCCAAAATTAAGTTTTCCAAAGATCACTTATGTGACACTTGTGAAATAGGGAAGCAAACAAGGATCTCGTTGAAATCGAAAAATATTGTTTCCACATCGAGACCCCTTGAACTCTTCATATGGACCTCTTTGGACCATCTAGAATAAAAAGTATAGGTGGAAACTATTATGGGTTCGTCATAGTTGATGATTTCTCTAGGTTATGTTGGACGATTTTCTTAGCTAGCAAAAGTGACACCTTCTCCGCATTTGAAAAATTTGCCAAAATGTCTCAAAATAAGTTGAACACTAGCATTGTCACCATCCGAAGCGATCACGGAGGTGAATTCGAAAATCACCTCTTTGAAATGTTTTGTGAGAAACATGTAATTAATCATAATTTTTCCGCACCTCGCACTCCACGACAAAATAGAGTGATGGAACGTAAAAACCGTGTTTTGGAAGAACTCGGAAGAACTATGATTAATGAACATGGGCTTCCTAAATATTTTTGGGCCGACGCCATAAATATGACGTGTTATGTTTTGAATAGGATTCTAATCCGTCCTATTCTAAACAAAACCCCATATGAACTCTTAAAGGGTAGAAAGCCAAACATCTCACACCTCCACGTTTTTGGATGCAAATGTTTTGTTCTAAATAATGAAAAAGAAAATCTTGGTAAATTTGATGCAAAAGCGGACGAGGGTATCTTTCTAGGATACGCTCAGTGTAGTAAAGCGTATATGGTATACAATAAGAGGTTACATACCGTTGAAGAGTCCGTACATGTCTCTTTTGATGAGTCTTATCCAAAATCCATCGGAAAAGGTATTGTGTTTGATGGTGCAAGTATCTCATCCGAGAGTATACTAAAAGATCCGAAGGCTAAACTAGATAAAGAAAAAGATTGCCTCTTACCCGAGAAAGTTGAGGAGGAATCATATCAAGCACTTGAATAGAAAGTGGAAGATCACCCAAGTGACAAAAGTGATCTCCCTCTTTAATGGAAATCATCAAAGGATCATCCTATGGAAAATATTATAGGAGACATTTCAAAAGGGGTAATAACACGGTCAAAGATAAGTAACTTCTGTTATTATTATGCTTCCGTCTCTCAAATTGAGCCTAAGAACTCCAAAGATGCCTTAGTCGATGAACATTGGTACTTAGCTATGCAAGAGGAACTAAACCAATTTAAGAGAAATGAGGTTTGGGATCTTGTCCTCCCTCCGCGAGACCATCGAGTAATTGGCACAAAATGGGTGTTTAGGAACAAACTAGACGAAAACGGAATTATAACTTGCAACAAGGGCCGTCTAGTTGCTCAAGGGTATAGTCAAGAGGAAGGGATCAACTATGAGGAGACTTATGCTCTGGTCGCCCGACTCGAAGCTATACGCTTGTTGATAGCTTATGCATGTTCACAAAACTTTAAACTATATCAAATGGATGTTAAGAGTGCCTTTTTGAATGGCCATATTAATGAAGAAGTGTATGTCTCTCAACCTCCCGGTTTTGAAAACTTTGATTATCCCGACCATGTCTATAAGCTTAAGCGTGCCTTGTACGGTCTTAAACAAGCTCCAAGAGCTTGGTACGAGCAACTAAGCAATTTTTTGATTAATCAAGTTTTTTCAAGAGGAAAAGTAGACACAACTCTATTCATTAAGAGGCACGAAAAACACTCTATATTAGTTCAAGTATATGTAAATGGTATTATTTTTGGGTCTACTAATATGACTTTAGTCAAGGAGTTTTCTAAGCTCATGCAGGGAGAATTTGAAATGAGCATGATGGGTGAATTAAATTACTTCCTTGGACTTCAAATAAAGCAACTCAAGGAAGGTACCTTTGTGAGCCAAACCAAATATTGTCAAGAACTTCTAAAGCGCTTTGACATGGAAAAATCAAAGGTCATAGACACACCAATGCCTACCGCTATAAATCTTGATAGGGATGAACATTGTAAGTCGGTTGATGTAAAAAGGTATAGAGGTATGATCGGTTCCCTTATCTACCTTACCGTTTCTCGTCCCGATATCATGTTCAGTGTATGTATGTGTGCAAGGTATCAATCATGTCCTAAGGAGTCACATTTAAAATCAGTCAAGCGCATACTTAGGTATCTTTGTGGTACAACTAAGCATGGGTTATGGTTCTCCAAGGGAAGTGATTGTTCATTGGTTGGTTACTCCGATTCCGACTTTGCTGGTTGCAAGTTGGATAGGAAAAGCACTAGTGGCACTTGCCATTTATTTTCAAACTCCTTAGTAAGTTGGCATAGCAAGAAACAAGTTTTCGTTGCTTTTTCAACTGCCGAGGCGGAATATGTGGCAGTCGGTAATTGTTGTGCCCAAATCTTGTGGCTCAAACAACAACCACTAGACTTCAATGTCAAGCTCGACCATATTCCTATCTTCTGTAACAACACGAGTGCTATAAACCTAACCAAAAAATTAGTATTACATTCTCGCACTAAACACATTGAGATTAGACACCATTTCCTAAGGGATCATGTAGAAAAAGGTGACGTTGTATTCGAGCATGTTGAAAGTAAAAATCAACTTGCCGAGATTTTTGCAAAACCCTTAGCTACCAAGTCTTTCTTCTATATTCATAGGGAGCTTGGTGTTCTTGATATTTCAGATAGGAAGCAACTATAATAGTTGCATTGCTCTTATTTATATCTATGCTATCATAAAATTGCTATTGTTGAGTATTAAAGTGGTGTGAGGGTAAAGTTTCATCTCCTATCATAAAGGTAATATCGTTTCAACTCAAAGTTTCTATTTTGACTCTTAAATATAGTAAACTTGAAATATCCCTACTTATGTTCTTGTAATATATGTCCTTTTTATTCCTTTTGATGTGTGATACATGCTCTAGCCTTAATATATGTTGCACCATGCATTAAGATTCACAAACATCGACAAATTTGGAAAATAAGAAATCTTAGGTCGACCTACACATGCCACAGGTCGACTCATACAGAGCATAAATTTTCAAAACTTTGGGCTTATGCGTCAATGCAAGACCTGTATAGCTCGACGCATCGCGTAAAATTTTCCATTTTTTTAAAAAATTCAGAATACAAATTGGTGGATAAGGCATACTTTCTCATTCTCTTCTCCTCCACCAAAAAACACCCACCAAAACCCTAAATATTTCTCTCTCTCTCTCTCTCTCTCTCTCTCAAACCTTCATCCATGGCTTCTTCAAGACCAACCAAGAGAAGGTTAGTGAAATGTGGTTCCTCTACTCAACAAAATGAACTGGTAACTCCTCAATCTCTTCTATCTGATGACTTAGTTGAATCTTACTCGGTAAATTTTAGTAAGAGGAAGGTAGTCAAACAATTTGTAGCCTATAGCCAAACCTTAGGAAGATTGAACTTACCCGAGGTTATTGATCTCTTGAGGTTTAAAAAATTAGAAGTATTTTTGGAAATTGATACTGACTACAATGAGGAATTGATGAAAATGTTCTACAATAGTTTGCAAGGTGAGTTTGAGGGTACCTCTTTTTGGTACAAGATGGGTAACCAAGTCTATTCTGTCAATTTTGAAATTTGGAAGGATGATGGATTTTTTCCTCCAAGTACAGTGGCTGTTAAGATAACCGACACCCGGTATGTTGGTGACTATGATTATAAGGTAGCTTTGAACTCTATGCTAAAGCGTCCTTATCCTGAAAATTTTTTTAACAACAATTTCTTTCCAAAATAGGTCACAACGGGAGTCCTAAAACCACTCGATTGTATTCTACAGTGGATTGTCTCTCGCATTATTCGTCCTAAGAGGGGTGGATATTCTCGTGTTGATCATTTGGAAGTCCATTTGGTGTGGGTAATCAAAAATAGAATAAGGATAAACTGGTTGTACTACATTTTGAAGCGAATGTTTGATTTGAAAGAATCAGGTAGAGGAACGACATTAAGCTATGAGTCCTTTATTCAACTTGTTCTGAATAAAGCAGACATTGGAGTTCCAAATCTCCCTCTAATGAAGATTCCTACTGACCAAGAGTTCACTCAGAAAACTCTTACTATGATGGGCCATGTTTGGAATAGAAGTCAAGGAAGGTATACATATTTTGTAAGAAGCAATAATGCTAGCCAACAAAGAGATGGTAGTGATGAGGAAAATGAAATTGAGAACATAGTAGGTGGGGATGATGAGTCAACGGGTGAAGATGAGGATGGAGAACAAGATGGTAACAATGATCATATTGTGAACTTTCTTGAAGCTATGCGTCTCCAACAAGTTGAGAACTCAACTCTTATGAATAAGCGTCTTTCCACCTTATCCAACTGGGTTGCAGAACAGGGTGAACAATTTACTGCCTACTCCACCCTTCAAGAACAACGTTATACTACGTTGTATGGAATGCTGCAGTCTCAAGCCAACAACTTCAACACCTTCACCAACAACTTCAACACCTTCACCAAAAACTTCATGCAACACTACCCCTTTCACCATCCTCAAATTTCACCACCATAAGAAGGAGATGAGAATGATCAAGACTAGGGCTACTTCCACGATTTTGTATTTTGCATCATTTGTGAACCTTTTATTGGTTGTTGCTATTTAATGTTGTGTATCTTTGCTTCTTATTACTTACTTTGTGTTCGTTGTAAGATTGAACATTGAGTGTATGCTCAAACTTTGGATGTTTTATTTATGTTATTTCTGCATCTTTAATCATTCTCTAACATCTTTTTATGTGATTACTTGTTAGAGGAATTGAATGCTTAGTTGATAATGAAGTAATCGACAATGACCTTAGATGATATTTGTTATAACATATTGCTTGATCTCTTTTTGATATTGTCAAAGGGGGAGAAGCTATTGGAAGCTAAGGAAAGAACATGCAAAACCGTTTGAGAGAGTGCACCAAGATAGGGGGATGTTTATCTCCATGTCATTGATT